>NC_081416.1:159188820-159341623 GCF_949786415.1 Peromyscus eremicus | reverse complement strand
AACGAGCAAGTCTCAGACAAGTCCCATCTGGGAACAACCGCATTAGGCAGGACTAGGGCTATGAGGTCCTCCAGGCCTCGGAGGGGAGCTGGCAGAGGTGCTGGTGAGCGCTGGAGGGCTCGGTGTGGGTGGGCAGCTGCGGGGGATGGGGAGGGAGGCTTGGGGACGGCAAAGCGGCGAGAGACATAGGAGGCGGCGGGTGGCTTTGGGGCTAACAGTCTCGGGGTGCGCAAGCAGCTGCAAAGCAGGCCAGCGAAGGCTGCGCGTCGCGGAGGCTTCTGGTCACTGACCTCTAACCCCTTCCCTCCCGTAGTCCCCGAACCAAGAGGGGCGCGGGGACCATGGGTTCCTGGACCTCCAGGGGCCCGGGTCCCCACGCGGGAGCCCGACCCCCAGGAGACGCTGGACCTGAGCCGTTCTACCCCCGGAGCTGCTCCTGGTGGTGCTGAGCCACGTGCCCCCGCGTACGCTGCTGTTGCACTGCCGGCGGGTGTGCGCGCCCTGGCGCGCCCTGGTGGATGGCCAGGCCTTGTGGCTGCTAAAGCTGGCCCGCGACCGCAGCGCTGCCGGCCGAGCCCTGTTGTCGCTAGCCCGCCGCTGCCTGCCCCGACCCGCGAAGACAGGCCCTGCCCGCTGGGCCAATTCTGCCTGCGCGGACCACTAGGTCGTAACCTCATCAGCAACCCCTGCGGCCAAGGTGAGGAGCCCCAGAAGTGCTGCGAGGGCGGGGGCCCCGAGAGCATCGACCGGAAGGGATGAAGGGGGGGGCGCGAGATAATCGATGCGCTCACGAAAGAGAACCTATGAGAGAGGAGGAGGGGCGGAGTCACGAGACAATTGATGGACGGGGTGAGGGCGTGGCCGTGAGGCAACCAATGGAAAAGGATGGGGGCGGGATCACAATGGACCACATGGGAGAGTATGCGGGGCAGGGCCCCAAGAGAACTGATGGGAAGTGCGGAGGGGCAGGGGCCGCCAGGGAACCTGTGAGAGGGGCGGAGCCTAAGGGACAAGCAGGAAGAGAAGCAGGTCTTCAGATGAAGCAGAGGGAGGGGGTAGAGGTGGGGTCACACTTGACCCAGAAAGAGTGACTGGAAGGACCTGACCAACCACAAGGGAGCTTGGGAGGGAACCGAACTCCATACCCTCTACCTGAGAGACAGGGTGCTTTAGGGAGCCGACCGATGAGCAGTTAAGATTGCTACGTACATATTTTTTGTTTTTTTTTTGTTTTTTCGAGACAGGGTTTCTCTGTGTGGCTTTGCGCCTTTCCTGGAACTCACTTGGTAGCCCAGGCTGGCCTTGAACTCACAGAGATCCGCCTGGCTCTGCCTCCCGAGTGCTGGATTAAAGGCGTGCGCCACCACCGCCCAGCCTAGACATACATTTTTAACTTTTTTAAATTATTATTGTGTATGCAAAAGGGCTCTAGTGTCATGGCACAGGTGGATGGTGGGGTCATAGGCCAACCTTGTGCAGTCAATTCTCTTATTTTTACACAAATTCTTAATTCTTTGCAGACTGTGACCAATGGGGGAAGCACTTGAATTTGACAGCAACCCCAGTGCCTCAGTTTCCCTGGTGCAGTTACCCCACTTCAGCCTTGTTTTCAATTTACAGAAGGCCTGCGCAAGTGGATGGTGCAGCATGGTGGAGATGGCTGGGTAGTGGAGAACAACAAGAGACCTGTGCCTGGGGCCCCCTCACAGACCTGCTTCGTCACCTCCTTCAGGTGACAGCCCCACTCCCCAAAGGCCAGAGCCCTTGTTGAGAAAGGCCTGCCTGTTCTCACGACCCTCTCCCACCCTCCTAGCTGGTGTTGCAAGAAGCAGGTGGTGGACCTGGAGGAGAAGGGTCTGTGGCCAGAGCTGCTGGACAGTGGTGGTGTGGAGATTGCAGTCTCTGACTGGTGAGTGTGGTGACAGGAAAAGTCCTTTGCTCAACACTGGGGACCATGGCCATGGCACACTCCTGTAATCCCAGCACTTGGGTCATGGGGAATCCCAGGACAGTGTAAATGAGCTTAAGGCCAGCAAAGGCTACATAGCAACACCTTGTCTAAACAAAACAAAACAAAACGGAAAACCTAAAATATAATGAGTTCACGTGAAACACAGCTAGGGCTTTGTAAGTGTGAAAGTGTGGCCACACTTTTGGAACCTTGATCACACGGCCTCTCTCCCAGGGGTGAAGTGTTAACAGCCTGAGAGTCGTGTGTGTGTGTGTGTGCGCGCGTGCGCGCGCGCAAAGATGCCTGGAGGGCGATCTTTGATTGGTGTGTAAAATGAATGAAAAATTTTTCTTAATAAAAAAAAAAGGGGCCAGGCGGTGGTAGCGCACACTTTTAATCCCAGCACTTGGGAGGCAGAGGCAGGCGGATCTCTGTGAGTTCGAGGCCAGCCTGGTCTACAGAGCGAGATCCAGGAAAGGCGCAAAGTTACACAGAAAAACCCTGTCTCGAAAAACCAAAAAAAAAAGTGGGGGGGGGGGGACAGGGATGGGGACGGGGATATGCCTGGAACAGGACCAGCTCTCTGTACAGAGTTTTTATTGGCGTTTCATGGAATGCCTGACCAATTGGCTGCTTGCCCACGTGGTTAACCACAGCCTCCGGGTGAGGCTAACTCACAGCCCTAAATTGCATTGTGGATCTTTCTTTCTTTTTTTTTTTTTTTTTTTTTTTTTTTTTTTTTTTTTTTGGTTTTTCGAGACAGGGTTTCTTTCTCTATGTAGCTTTGCGCCTTTCCTGGGACTCACTTGGTAGCCCAGGCTGGCCTCGAACTCACAGAGATCCGCCTGGCTCTGCCTCCCTAGTGCTGGGATTAAAGGCGTGCGCCACCACCGCCCGGCGCATTGTGGATCTTTCTAAAGTGGCCAGCTCTTACCTAAGCCTATCTGCGGGCTTGGCTAGCCCTTGTTCTCAGTCTGGTAGACTATTTGGTATGACTGGAATCTCCAACAAAGACACTCCTGGCAGACATGCCTTCGAAAAGGCCTGGTATCATCTTCCCAAGACCATTTTATTGGGGACAGAGACAAGCATAGGAACTTGAGATCAAACCTAGGGCCTCATGCATGCCAGGAAAAGCCTCCAACACTAAGCTACACATGCCGGGTCTCTTTTTGGTCTCACTTTGAGGCGTAGCCTCACCAAGTTGCCCAGGCTGGCCTTGTTCTTGCGATACTCCCATGTCAGCCTCTGTAACAACTGGGATTTACTTGCCCAAGCCAGCAGTCCCATCTCGTAAGATCTGGGGATCAGGGCAGATTCAGTGTGTGTGCCTATGGTGGAGGGGAGAGGTCAGCCTAGTATCATTCCTCAGAAGCAGTCCGTCCACCCACCTGCCTCCCCAGCGCTGGGGTTAAAAGCATGTGTTATTCTCCCTGGCTGTAAGCAGTTTTTTGTTGGGAATGCCAGCTAGCTCCCAAATAAACATACAGAGACCTAATATTAATTATAAATGCTCAGCTGATGCTTAGGCTTGTTACTAACCAGTTCTTAAACCTAAATTAACCCATACTTCTTGTCTGAGTTCTACCACAGGGCTCATGGCTTGTTACCTCATTTTCTACAAGTCTTGCTTCCTCTGCTTCTGGCTCCAGACCCCTGAGACTCCGCCCTTCTTCTTCCCAGCATTCTCTCTGTCCCGAAATCCTGCCTAGCTATGGGCCAATCAGCTTTTTATTAACCAATGAGAGCAATACATATTTACAATGAACAACAGGATTATTCCACAGCTCCTGGCTTTTCAGCCTTTTATTTTCTTCTGAGACGGTCTCCCTGTGTAGCCCTGGCTGACCTGGAACTTTCTGAAGGCCAGGCTGGCCTCAAACTCACAGAGATCCACTTGCCTCTGCCTCCAGAAAGTTTAAATTAAAGGCATGTGCCTCCACATCTGGCAACACCCAGCTTTTCTGGGTAAGAGGGTTCAAGACGGGGTTTCCCTGTGTATCCCTGGCTGTCCTGGAACTTGCTCTGAAGACCAGGCTGGCCTTGAACTCGGAGATCCACCTGCCTCTGCCTCCCAAGTGCTGGGATTAAAGAAGTGCTGAGTTTAAGGGCATGCACCACCACCCAGCTTAACATGCAGCTCTTACATGAGTTCTGGGGTTCAAATCCCAGTCCTCATCCTCGTGTGGCAAGCACTTTCCTGACTTAGCCATCTTGCCAGTCCCAGAAGGCCCTTTTGAGGAACTTAATTTGTACCCACAGGAGGCCAGACACCCCAAAAGACAGGTGACACATCTAGACCTCCCCTTCTCACAGGTGGGGAGCTCGTCATGACTGTGGCTGCAGGTACCGTCTCCTTGTCCAACTTCTTGATGCTCACCAGAATGTCCTAGATGAGTTCTCGGCTGTGCCAGACCCCATTGAACAATGGAACAACAACATCTACCTGCAGGTGAGCCTCTGACTGAAGGGGAGCCTCTCACTGGGAGAGGAAAGTGGGGTGGGGACCGTGATGGTCTCATCACCCCCAACTCTCTGTCTTTGTTTTTGTTTTTGTTTTAAGATTTATTTATTATATATATAGCGTGTATGATCAAAAGAGGGCACCAGATCTCATTACAGGTGGTTGTGAGCCACCATGTGGGTGCTGGGAATTGAACTCAGGACCTCTGGAAGAGCAGTCAGTGCTCTTAACCTCTGAGCCATCTCTCCAGCCCTCTGCTCTGTCTTTGTTTCTTAGTGTGTGTGTGGGGGGGGGGTGCTGTACCTGTCCATGTCCATGTGTATGTAGAAGGCAGAGAGATCAATGTCATTTCTTTCCATCACCCTCCGCCTTCATTTTTGAGACTGTATCTCTCACGAGGAGCTCATTGATTGGCTAGACTGATCTGCCTGTGAGTTCTGAGGCTCCTCCTGTCTGCCCCCAGCACTAGAGTTACAGATGTACCACCACTGCCAGCTTGTACATGGGTGCTGGGGATCCGAACTCAGGTCCATTATACTTGTGTGCAGGCCTTTTATCAGCTGAACCGTTTCCCTAGCCCTGCCCTGTCATGTCTTCTGAATCAGGGCGTGAAGAAAGCTGGACTGGGCAATTCCAGCTGAACTCTCTCCTCTTCTAACAATAGCATTCAGATCGTGGCAGGAGCTGAAGGGCAGGCTGGGTAGTGGTGGGTGACCATGACAAGTGGCAGTCTGCAGACCCTGGAGCAGCCGTGATGTGAAGAATCACTGTTGATTTAGTCTCAAATTTCCTCCATGAGGTCTCTGGTCCAGTCTACACTGAGATTCCTTACATCATGGCCGCCCCAGGGCAGGCAGACTTTTCCATAGTGGTCAGGAGTCAGGGGCCAAGAGATGTAAGATTTAGCCGCTTGGCCTGTCCTGACCGAGCTTGGGAGGTTACTCAGTAAGACTGCTCAGGCTCATTTCTGTTGCTTCTTTTTCATTTGAGACAAGGTCTTGTGTAGCCCACGCTGGTCTCACACTCACTATGTAACTGAGGCTAACCCAGATGCTGGGAATAATTGCACATGTGCACAGCGACGCTCAGAATCTCCACCACATTCTTGCTGATAACCTCTATTATTTGGTTGGGTTTTTGTTTCTTTCTTTCTTTTTTTTTTTTTTTTTTTTTTTGGTTTTTCGAGACAGGGTTTCTCTGTGTAGCTTTGCGCCTTTCCTGGAACTCACTTGGTAACCCAGGCTGGCCTCGAACTCACAGAGATCCGCCTGGCTCTGCCTCCCGAGTGCTGGAATTAAAGGCGTGCGCCACCACCGCCCGGCTTTTTTTTTTTTTTTTTTTTTTTTTTTTTTGAGATTTTTTATTTATTATGTATACAGAGGAGGGTGCCAGATCTCATTACAGATGGTTGTGAGCCACCATGTGGTTGCTGGGAATTGAACTCAGGACCTCTGGAAGAGCAGTCAGTGCTCTTAACCTCTGAGCCATCTCTCCAGCCCCCTTTCTTTCTTTTTGAGATAGTTTCTTACTATATAACTCAACTGTCCTGAACCCCACTACGCAGCTTAGACTGTCCTCTCTGACTTTCCATCCTCCTGCCTCAGTCACCCAACCCGTGATGACAGGGGCTTGTCACCACACCTAGAGAACATGGCAAGATTTCAGAAGAAGAAGGGACGTAGGCAGTGACGTGGCCGCCGTCCTGGGAAGCACTGTCTGACGGGGGCTATGACACAAGACTGTCTCCTTCTACCTCCAGGTCACCCACGTGTTCTCCAACATTAGGAGAGGCGTCCGTTTTGTGTCTTTTGAACACTGGGGCCAGGACACACAGTTCTGGGCTGGCCACTATGGGGCCAGAGTGACCAACTCTAGTGTGATCGTGCAAGTCTGTCAGCCCTAGTCAAAGGCCTCCATCTTGGCAAGACAGCCTGACTGTGCCTTCCAGGAGCTGGGGCTGTTGACTGGAATTCTTCATGAATCAAGCATTCATACCTTCCTGGAACATGAAGCTCTAGGATCCAGTGGAGGGTCCTGCTTGGCCTTGTTTGCAGAGTCTTGAACACTGGACTCCTCCATCAGATCTGCCCATTGCTGCTGCTTGGGTAGAGCGAGGGTGCCCGGGTGCCCGGGTGCCTGACTGCATGTTCATCTCAGAGAGGTCACAAGCTGCCTCTGTTTCAGCGTGATCCCGCACTGCCTGTCCTCAGTATTGATCCCCCAGCCTTTTTTGAGACAGGGTCTCATGTATCCGGTGGCTAAAGGCCAAGGGTAGCTTTAGACACCTGACTTCGCCACCCAGGTGCTAGGATTACAGGCGTGCACCAACACCACCCAGGTTTGTGGGGTGCTGGGATGAGCCCAGCACTCAGCAAGCCAGGCACACATTTTACCAGCTAAGCAGCGTCCCCAGCATTGTCTTCCTGTCACCTCCTGTTTCCGCCTCAGGGACTTCCTTTGTCCCTTTACTGAAGCCCCTCCACTCATATCTGAACTTATGGCTAGCAAAATCCCAACTCCCGTGTGAACCAAGCTCACATGGCTACACCCAGGTCTCCTCATTGAAGGGTGTGTCTGCCCACAGATTTTCTCCAAACAATGAGGAAGTGCCTACAGCCCCGGCCCTGATCCTCAGGGACCTCTGAATTGTGTAATATTTAAAGTTATTTATCATTTTCTCAAACAGAGAGAGAATAATAGTATACTGGCAATATCTGTCTGCCAATTGCACTGTAATAAATTATTTTGCCTAAACTGGTTCATATCTTTTTCTTTGTTTGTTTTATTGTTATTGTGGTTTTGATACAGGTTCTTACTATGTAGCCCTGGCTAACCTGAAACTCACTGTGTAGATGAGGCTGGCCTCAACTGCCTCCACCTGGCTCTGCTTCATGCACCACCCCAGCCAAATGCTTGTGTGTGTGTGTGTGTGTGTGTGGTGTGTGTGTGTATGGTGTGTGTGTATGTGTGTGTATATGTGTGTGTGTATATGTGTATATGTATGTGTGTGTATATGTGTATATGTGTGTGTGTATGTGTGTGTATGTGTGTGGTGTGTATGTGTATGTATGTATGTGTGTGGTGTGTATGTGTATCTATGTATGTGTGTGGTGTGTATGTATGTATGTGTGTGGTGTGTATATGTATCTATGTATGTGTGTGGTGTGTGTGTGTGGTGGGTATGTGTGTGCATGTTTGTGGTGTGTGTGTGTGTGTGTACAGTGTGTACATGCTTTCTGTGCTTGGAGAAGGTGCATGTTTGCCCCTGTAGACATGCAGAGCTCAGAGGACAACTTGAAGGAGTCGGTTCTTTCCACAATGTAGACTCCAGGGACCCAACTCAGGCCCTCTGGCTGGATGGCACGCACCTTTACCCACTGAGCCATCTTGGCAGCCAAATTTTGATCTTTTTATCAGACTCTTGCTATGGTACGGCTGGCCTGGAACTCATGACAGTCCTGCTTCCTGTGTGTCCAAGTGGTAGCGTTACAGACAACACACGTCCAGCTTCCTTCAGCCCTTTGTTTGTCATTGAGGCAAGATCTTGTGTAGCTCAGGCTGGCCTCAAACCTCTGTCTAGCCAGCCATGACTTTGGACTTCTGATCCTCCTGCCTCCACCTTCCAAGTACTAGGAACTGAATTCAAGTCCTCTGTAAGAACATCTCTCAGTTTTAATCACAGAACCGTCTCTGCAGCCCCTAAATATTCTTTCTGGGTGAGAGACTTTTGTTTTAATTTGTTGTTGTTCTTGTTTTATTTTGTTTTTTGAGACAGGGTTTCTATATGTAACAGTCCTGGCTGTCCTGGAGCTCACTTTGTAGACCAGGCTGGCCTTGAACTCATAGACATATACCTGCCTCTACCTCCCGAGTGCTGGGATTAAAGGTGTGCACCACAACTGCCAGGTGAGATTTATGAATTTATAAATAATTATTTGCTTTTTTTGGTTTTCCAAGACAGGGTTTCTCTGTGTAGCTTTGAAGCCTGTCCTGCAACTCTCTCTGTAGACCAGGCTGGCCTCAAACTCATTTGCTTTTTATTTTATGTGTATGAGTGTTTTGTCTACAAGTATGTCTGTGCATCTTGTGTGTGCAGTACCTGTGGAGGCCAGAAGAGGGCATCAGATCTCCTAGAACTGCAATTAGAAGCAGCTGTGAGCCGCCATATGGGTGTTCTGGAAGAGCTGCCAGTGCTCTTTGCCTCTGATCTATCTCTCCAACCCCAGATTTCTTTTCTTTTTCTTTTTTTTTTTTTTTTTTTTTTTGAGACAGGGTTTCTCTGTGTAGCTTTGCGCCTTTCCTGGAACTCACTTGGTAGCCCAGGCTGGCCTCGAACTCACAGAGATCCGCCTGGCTCTGCCTCCCGAGTGCTGGGATTAAAGGCGTGCGCCACCACCGCCCGGCAACCCAGATTTCTTACAGAAGTTGTTAATGCCACAGACAGACAGCAGCCTGATGGGGGCTCTGAGGACAGTCCAGGCCTGCATGGCTAACTTTGGCTTCCTTCTTATGGGTTTCAGAGGAAAGGGGAAGTTCTGGACCTTGTAATTGATCCACAGTCTGGGTTGTCAGTCAGGCTCTCTCTGCATCAGCTGTGAGGTGGGTCAGGAGAGAATCTGGAAGAACGAGTTACCTTAGTTCTGGAAGCCAAACTATTATAGCTTCAGGAGCTATCAAACTTCAACCAAATGAAGAGGCTTTACAGAATACCTGCCCTTTGTAAGAGAGGTCACAAGGAAACCACCGAACCAGATCGCTCCATGTTTATTGGAGAGCAAACTGCCAAGGCGGTTTCCCCCCGGGTGGGGTGGCGGAGGTGGGAAAGCGAGGGTGGGATCTCTGAGTTGATACCGGCCCTTCTAGATTGACCCGGAACTGGATGCCCTTGCCTTGGGCAGACCTTTGAGGGCAGGCAGAGTAAGGGAGGTCCTGGTAAACCCATCTTTAGGCTTCTCTTTATTCAATCATAATCCCCCTGTTTACTAGTCAGAGTCCTTCTGTTCAGGACTTTGCCACCAGCACTGCCATTTTGGGGGCCTGCTTTGGACCTTGCATGCCTAACAGTGGTCAGGTCCACAGTCTATAGGGAGATGACTACAGTCTACAGCACAGGGCCCCGGGTTGCTCAGTTGTGACATCGGTACATTAAAATCAGTGCATTTTGAATTATATTTTAGAATACTATGGGTTACAGGGCTGTGGAGAAAGCCTCATCACAATATTTGAAGAGTACATGTTTTGGAGAGTGTGGCTGAGGCAGCACCCACCCAAAAATTCAGATGAGGTGGGATCTGCAGGAGCCCTGAACACCACAGAGGGGAAGAGCATTTAGAGAACATAATCCCAGCATTTAGAGACAGGAGAATGAGAACTAAGGTCATGCTTGAGAGTTTGGGGCGAGTCTGCTCTACGTGAAACCCTGCTTCAAAAACAAAGATCTGAAACATATCAAAACGTTTCACTCAGGACCCACGGTTTCCGCCACCCAGCATGAGAGGTTATTGATCTCTAGTTGTTAAAAATAAGTTTGGGGTCACAAAGTAAGAGAGCACATCTCCAACTGAAGGGGCTGGACAAGGCAACCTTCACTCTTGACCAAGAGTGTGCTCCGGAGGTCGACATACAGGAAGTACATCTGGTTTTTATTCTAATCCGGTGGTGGCTGTGTCTTTTCCCCATTGGCTGAGTCCCACTCACAGTCTTAATCAACTGGCTAGTCTGCAAAGAATCAGTGTGCAGAAAACTATGGAAAAGGCATCACTGCCCCAGGGAGAAAGGAGTCACCTGACTGCGGTGATATTTTATTTGTGCTTTAATAAGTAAAGCTTGCCTGGAGATCAGAGGAAAGAGCAAGCCATTATAAGTAAACAAAGAAGTCAGGCAATGGTAGCACACGTCCTTAATCCTATCACTTGGCAGGCGGGATCTCTCTGTGTTCAAGACCACACAGGGAACAGAGCTAGATGTGGTGGCACACGCCTTAATTCCAACACTGGTTAACCATGGAGGTCTGGAGGTCTGCACAGACAGACAGGAAGTGACAGAGCTGTGTAGGAAGAGGAAATTATGTAGCTGGACAGAGAGAGCAAATCAGATGGCAGAACAGCAAGGCATATAGGTGTGGGTAGACAGGAATTAAAGTGCATTTGGAAGCTGCGGAGTTGGTGAGGTGAGGTTGGCTGTGGCTTTGCCTATTTCCCTGATCTCTAAGGCCTTCACTATATATTTTATTTAATGAGACCATTTAGAAATTCATCTGCACTTGATCATCAGATCCCTGGAATGCAGCAGTGAGCTTTTGTGTAAACAACGGTTTCCCTGGGTGGCAGGATTAAAATATTAGCATAAAAGTCTTACAAGGTGTTGGGGCACATTTTTGAATTCCTTATCCTGAACACAAGTTCTATAGTACTTGATAGAAAAGACTGGTATTTGATATTTCTTACATTGTGACCCAGGAAAAAATAAAAAAATAACCATTCCAAGCATAGGCTGGGCATGGTGGCAAACACAGGCCTTTAATCCTAGCACGTGAGAGACAGACAGGTGGATCTCTGAGTTTCAGGTCCGCCAAGGCTACACACTGAGGCCCTGTCACAAATAACAAAAAATATTTTTTAAATCCAAATTTGACTTCTACTAAATGCATATTCTTTCCCCATCATCATCAAGTCAGACTGAGGTTGGCAAGCATAGGGAATAGCTTAGAGACCTAGGACTCTACCTGGCCTGAACACACACACTCTTCTTTTTCTAATGCTGTATTTGGGAGCCTGTCTCCTTTACCTGCATGTACTATGCTCACATATCCATCTCCAAAAAATGTAGCTAGCTGTTTTGGACTCCCACCTGCATCCGGCTACATGAAAACCCCGCTGAAAAATGAGATAAGTTCTCCCCTAACCATCAAATCTAGTCAAATTTTATTCAGTTTACTCTCATTATGTTTGGGTAGAAGAAGGGAAAAGTTGGTCCAGCTTGAACTAGTTTTGAGTGTGTGTGAAATAAGACAAAGCTTAACCTCAGGTAAACTCTTAGAATATCTTATTTACCTTATTGGGCATGTGCAGAGGTCAGAGGACAATTATGAGTTGGTTTTCCTTAGAGCACTTGACTAGAATTCCCCAGTGAGGGCCTGGGGTGTGGCTCAGTGGTAGTTCCCTGCCTAGAATCCCCCTGTGAGGGGCTGGAGGTGTGGCTCAGTGGTAGAGCCCCTGCCTAGAATCCCCCAGTGAGGGGCTGGAGGTGTGGCTCAGTGGTAGAGCCCCTGCCTAGAATCCCCCAGTGAGGGGCTGGAGGTGTGGCTCAGTGGTCCCTAGGTTCAATCCCTAGCATTGGTGTGGGAGAGTGAATGAACCCTGATTAACTATGGCCTTTGTTGATAATAATGTGTCAGTGGGTGAAAGGATAACGGCGTTGTTCGGTGGAAGAGTCACGAGCCATAGTTACCAGTGTTAGAATGGGCTTTATTAGAGAGAAGCGGGGATAGATTGATGAAGCCAGGCCTGGCAGAAAGAGAGGCACAGAGAGAGAGAGAGAGAGAGAGAGAAAGAGAGAGAGAGAGAGAGAGAGAGAGAGAGAGAGAGAGAGAGAGAGAGAGAGAGAGGTGGAGAGAGAGGTGGGGGGGATGGACATGGCGCCGCCGCCTTACAAAGGCCAGGACGCATCTGCGCACACAGGTCAACGTGCAGAGATCACTAGGTCACGTCAGAGTGACTACGTGACCTCGTAACCATGGGACATGGGTCATGCAGGACATATGACCTGGAAATGACTAGAGGGAGATGACTAAGTGTCCTGCTGGGCATGCAGGACCATGGGGCGTGGTTGGAATTCTTATCTGTGTGAGCCCAATAACTGCACTAAATGCAGCATCCTGGTGAGACATACTGATAATGGGGACAGTTACTGGTGTGGCAGCAGGGGTAGGTGGGAACTTAGGACAAACCCGAAACTGCTCTAAAACAATAGAGTCTAACACACAACATTAGAGTGAAGATCAGCACAGGCAAAGTACTTTTTCAGACAAAAACAGAAAGTGCACTCAAGGGCCAGGAGAACAAGCGTCCTGGGAGGGGAAGGGTCGGGCGTCTGATTTTACCTGACTCATTAGCTAGCTCCATATTGCTCCTCAAAGCTCCCAAAGTGAGTTTTTACATGGAGATCATCTGTCTCCCTGGCCCCACAGACACTCCAGACACAATCGTAGTAAAAGCCCCATTTATGGAGATGTGCTTTCTACCTTTCAAAAGGCAACGTTCTGGCACCAGTGGAGGTAGAAAGCAAGGGTAGTTTTTACACACGTTGTAATTTCTTAGCTTTCTCTGAGCAGATGGTCTCTAATGAGCATTGCAAAGTGTTTTTTTGGGGTGGTGGGGTGGAGTTTTTTTGTTTTTTAATTCAGAAGGTTGGAGAGATGGCTCAGCAGTCCAGATTACTGGCTGCTCTTCCAAAGGACCTGGATTTGATTCCCAGAATCCACAAGTCTCCATAACTCCAGTTCTAAGAAATTTGAAGGTCTGATGCCCTCTTCTGACCATGATTCACAGACATGGGTGTAGGCAAAACACCCATAAATATAAAACAAAAATCTAGCCAGGCAGTGGTGGCGCACGCCTTTAATCCCTGCACTTGGGAGGCAGCGCCAGGCGGATCTCTGTGAATTTGAGGCCAGCCTGGTCTACAGAGTGAGATCCAGGACAGGCTCCAAAATGACACAGAGAAACCCTGTCTCGAAAAAACCAAAATAAATAAATTTTTAAAAAATCTATGCTGCAGTAAACTCAGCTAATGTAAACTTCACAGATTCGGCAGAAGGTGCGGCTGTGGCCACAGCCTTCAGGCTGGTACTTGGCTCCTGAGTTCCTTCAACCCCACCTAAAGCTATGTGTGGGAGGTCCTTGCAGGCTTTTCAGCCCGGAGGGAAAAAAAACTGATCTGGATGAGGAAAGAATGATTTAGGTGACCGGTGCTGGACCAAGACTCTTGGAGTCTGACATCTGCTCAGTTATTTTTGCCACATTAAACACAACACAGTATTGGGGGGAAGGTTTTCAGATAACAATTAACTCCGCCCTGTGATTGTAACAAAGCTTAGGACATGTTTACATTGATGCTCTTTACAAAGTGCATGCGGCTTCATCCCTAAGATGGGTTCTTGTTGACTTAGAAACAATGATCAAGGGGCTGGAGAGATGGCTCAGTGGTTAAGAGCATTGACTGCTCTTCCAGAGGTCCTGAGTTCAATTCCCAGCAACCACATGGTGGTTCACAACCACTTGTAATGAGATCTGGTGCCCTCTTCTGGCCTGCAGGACACTGTATACACAATAAATAAAATGTTTAAAAAAAAAAGAAACAATGATCAAGATAAGGGTCCAGGGAGAATGACCAAGGTAAATGCAATGCCTGTGGGTGTCAGGAGTGGCCAGGCCCTAAGATAACATTGAAGTCACTAGGCTGCTGTAAAGTACAAATGACATCTCTCACAAGAATGAGTTTTATTAATGCTCAAGGTTTTAGGGGGAAATGGTCTGGGATAAGTAAAACATAAAAAAATCCTAGAAAATCAGGTAACAAAGGTTTACCAAGTTGTAAACTGCACTTCCCCCAGTGTTCCTGGAGAACAGCCAAATGTCTTCACATCTTCTCCATGTGTCTAACTTTTCCTGGCTTCTCCGGTGCTTATCTGTGTGCACAGGACCTTTTTGCCCTCTGAGGCTTTGCTCCTTGGAAACAGAATGAACCATGCTGAGGACTCCTTGGATGTGACCCGCACCATGCATCATGAATGTAGTTCTCTTCCAAGCAAATCCATCTGTTTAAAACCATGTCTCTCTGAGTCTCTTTTTGGTCTGAGGAAGAAGCAGTGCCAACGCCCAATTCAGCTGAAACTCACTTGGCACGTTGGGGTTCTTTCCCACCAGGGGCACAGGGGAGCTACAAGGTGGAGCCCACATGCTATCCCAGCACTCGGGGCTGAGGGCTGTAGACGGATGAGGAGTTCAAGGTAGCCTGGACTGCACCGCCAGACCCTACCTCAACAAACAAACAATGCTGTTTTTGATCCACCACGCTCTTTTTGGGATTTCTGGGCCTTTGTCATCTCCTTCCACAGTAAGAAAGGAAAGAATGGAAAGTGTTACCCTTCTCGCTGAGCTCTGTAAATTCTACGTCACACTTACGTCCAACAGCAGGACAGAGGCTCAGTCAGACTTTCATATCACTGCAAAAGCTGCAGGTACAAAATGGAGTCATTTCTGTCTACCTCTAATAAGGAGGTGCAGATGTCCTGTGAAGTACAGGGGAGGTACTGGGGGTTAGAATAGGACCTCTTCATGCTAGGCAGGGGCTCTACCACTGAACCACACCCCAGCCCCTCACTGGGGGATTCTAGGCAGGGGCTCTATCACTGAACCACACCCCAGCCCCTCACTGGGGGGTTCTAGGCAGGGGCTCTACCACTGAGCCACACCCCAGCCCCTCACTGGGGGATTCTAGGCAGATGCTCTACCACTGAGCCACACCCCAGCCCCTCACTGGGGGATTCTAGGCAGGGGCTCTACCACTGAATCACACCCCAGCCCCTCACTGGGGGATTCTAGGCAGGGGCCCCACCACTGATCGAGGCTCCCAGCCCCTGTCTGGGAGATTCTAGGCCAGTGCTCTAAGTCATGACCCCAGCCCCTGTCTGCTGAATTCCAGGTAAGAGTTCTTTTGAAGAGCCAGTGTCTCACTCCACCATTGATGTACAACCTCAGGCCTTGGTGTTTTGAGAGGAGGTCTGGCTTTGATCCTCTAGCCTCAGCCTTTGCGTGCTTGGATTACAAGGGTGTGCTACTGGACCTACCTAGCTTTGGCTCTTCTCATGCTTTCTAACTTGTCAACTTGCCCAGATCTACAGGTTTGCAGGTTGGGACAAAGCACATCCCAGGGACTGTGACACCCGGGCCACACCAGACAGACTGTACTCTGAGCCCCAAGGGGCTATTCTCACCTCTGGTGCTGTAGTCATGTGTGCTGGCTGTGGTTTATGACAGTGGCCTCCTTCAGCCTGCTCCACGATGCCACTTTAGAAAGATGTTTTGACTCCTAGGTGCTACTGTCCCGGGAGTGAGTGATGTTTTCCAGGCTGCTGGCGGGATGCACGCTCAAGTGCAGCCTGGCATCACAGCACTCCGAAACGGATGAAAATCCATTCTCTTGTGGCCCATCCCTTCATGCTGTGTGAGTTTTTATTTAACTTAGAGAAATGTGCCTCCCACCCAAGTGGGTTTTGTCTCTTTTGTGCCTAAACCTTAGAGGCAAAAAGTATGGATGAGGCTGGGTGGTGGTGGTGCACGCCTTTAATCTCAGCACTGGGGAGGCAGGGGGAGGTGGATCTCTGTGAGTGTGTGACCACCCTGGTCTACACAGTGGGTTCCAGGACAGCCAGAGCAACACAGAGAAACCCTGTCTCAACTGCCCTCCCAAAAAGTATGGATGAGAATATTAAAGTGATGGAGAGATAGCTCCCTGGGTAAGAGCACCTGATGCTTTTCCAGAGGACACAAGTTTGGTTCCCAGAACCCACATCAGATGGCTCACAATTACCTGTAACTGTAGCTCTAGGGGATGTGATATCTGCTTCTGGTGATCATGGGTACATGCACACCTGGTGGTATCCCCCCCACATACACACACAAATACAAATAAATCTTTTTCTTTTAAATGATGGATGAGGCAGAAGAGATTAAAAGCACTTGCTCTCACAGAGGACCTGGGTTAGGTTTCCAGCATTCACACTGGGCGGCTTACAACCTCCTAAAACTCTAGTTCCAGGAGATCTGGTGCCCTCTTCTGGCCTCATCAGGCACTT
Organism: Peromyscus eremicus; assembly: GCF_949786415.1. NCBI lineage: Eukaryota > Metazoa > Chordata > Mammalia > Rodentia > Cricetidae > Peromyscus > Peromyscus eremicus. The sequence goes on along the minus strand of NC_081416.1, from coordinate 159,325,351 downwards.
GCACATACATTATGCATGCACACAGACACAGAAGATAAAATAAACAATGAAATGTTTTTAAGTGATGGAGGGGTCAGGCATAGCAGTGCACACCTGTAATCTCAGCACTTGAGTTATGGAAACAGGAGGATTGGGAGCTTGTCGTTGGCCTCTACTATACAGAGATCTTGAAGCTAGCATGGGGTACATGAAAATTGTGACAACTTTTTCCCTACACACACCCCAAAAAGTGAGTAGATGATTGTGGTAGAGTTCATTGGTTGAGTACCTGCCTAGAATCCCCCAGTGAGGGGCTGGGGTATGACTCAGTGGTAAAGTCCCTGCTTAGAATCTCCCAGTGAGGGGCTGGGGTGTGGCTCAGTGGTAGAGCCCCTGCCTAGAATCCCCCAGTGAGGGGCTGGGGTGTGGCTCAGTGGTAGAGCCCCTGCCTAGAATCTCCCAGTGAGGGGCTGGGGTGTGGTTCAGTGGTAGAGCCCCTGCCTAGAATCCCCCAGTGAGGGGCTGGGGTGTGGCTCAGTGGTAGAGCCCCTGCCTAGAATCCTCCAGTTGAGGGGCTGGGGTGTGGCTCAGTGGTAGAATCCCTGCCTAGAATCCCCCAGTGAGGGGCTGGGGTGTGGCTCAGTGGTAGAGCCCCTGCCTAGAATCCCCCAGTGAGGGGCTGGGGTGTGGCTCAGTGGTAGAGCCCCTGCCTAGAATCCCCCAGTGAGGGGCTGGGGTGTGGCTCAGTGGTAGAGCCCCTGCCTAGAATCCCCCAGTGAGGGGCTGGGGTGTGGCTCAGTGGTAGAGCCCCTGCCTAGAATCCCCCAGTGAGGGGCTGGGGTGTGGCTCAGTAGTAGGACCCCTGCCTAGAATCTCCCAGTGAGGGGCTGGGGGTGCGGCTCAGTGGTAGAGGGTTGCCTGTGTTGGAGTGACTGCTGATAAAGCATGTGGCAGACTCAAATTTTCATCTGCAGCGTGGAAGGATAAAAGAAAATGTTGGCCTGGGGATTTCAGACTGTGAACTCTGGTGACGGTGCAAAATGATCCATCCTGGGGACAACCCCACCATCCCCAAGGGACCCTCCAAGACCTGCCTGTCCATCATGATCTCCACTTCCAGCCATACCAGGGGCAAGGCCAGAGAAAAGGCTCTTGAGCCACACCATCAGCACACTGCCTTTCATTTTGCTGTGTGCTGGGGCTTTGGCCAGGCAGGAATGCAGAGGAGTGCTGAGTGGTGGTCACACCTGCCCACGCCAATGCGGGCTGCACCAGCAGCACCCAACACTAGTCACTGGTTCGAAAAATGAGCTGCTAGTACCCCAGAACCTGAGGTGCATGCAGGCCCTTTTAGCCCATGACACAGTGTGTTGGGGTGACTGCTGATAAAGGGCTTAGGGTGTGTGGTGGTATTGTGTTCCCCAAAATATTGTGTACCTTAATAAACTTATCTGGGGTCAGAGAACAGAAAAGCCACAAGATACTTAGGCTAGAAAATGTTAGCACACGCCTTTAATTCTAGCATTCCAGAGACAGAAATTTCTCTGGATCTCTGTGAGTTCAAGGCCGCATTGGAAACAGCCAGGCATGGTGACTCACGCCTTTAATCCCAGAAAGCAGCCTTTAATCCCAGGGAGTGGTGGCAGGCCAGAAACTAGGAACATTTGCCTGGTTAAGCATTTGGCTGGTTAAGCATTTGGCTGGTTAAGCATTTAGCCTGGTCAAGCTTTTAGCTGGTTAAGCTTCAGGCTTTGGAGCAATACTGTTCAGCTGAGATTCATTCTGGATGAGGACTCAGAGGCTTCCAGTCTGAGGAAACAGGACCAGCTGAGGAACTGGCAAGGTGAGATAGCTGTGGCTTGTTCTGGTACTCTGACCTTCCAGCATTTACCCCAATAACTGGCCTCAGGTTTGATTTTATTAATAAGAACTTTTAAGATTCCTGCTACAAGAGTGGGTTGCTCATAACTGGATATCACAGCATCCACCCTCACAGTCATAGCCAGGATGGCTAATTTCCGCTCGCTAGGCACTGTGTGATTCCTCTCATCTCCAGTGTGGTGTGAGTGTGTGTGTGTCCTGTCTGCCTGTCTGTCTTTGAGACATGTAGCCCAGGCTAGCCAAACCCTTAGCAATTTTCCTTCTTCCTAAGCGCTGTGATCCCAGACGTTCACCGCCATGCCCAGCTGTGACATTGTTTTCTTTGATTCTTTTATTCTAGGAGGATTAAGGTCTCGCATCACCCATGCTGACTTTGAACTGGCTATGTAGTTGAGAATGACCCAGGCCTTCTGATCCTCCTGCCTCTACCATCTGAATGTTCAGATTACAGGCATGACCACACTTTGGGTTTCTGCACTCTTAGGAATTGAAGCTTCAGAGACGCTGGGAAGGCACTCTGCAAACTGGACTCCACCCCCAGCCCTTTTAACACGTGTCTTTGTATTCATCTCTTCACGTCAAGCCAGGAAGGCTACACGTGAACAGTGGAATGAAAGGGTCCAACCCCACAGAATTAACACTTCTGGGTAACATCTAAGAATCACCAGGCAGGGCTGGTGAGAGGCCTCAGTGGGTAAAGGCACTCGCTGTCACAGCTGATGAGCTGAGTTTGACCCCCAGAACCCACATGGCACAAGGAGAGAATAGAATCCTAAAAACTGTCTTCTGACCACCACATGCATGCAATAGCATGTGCACATGTGTACATAAATAAATAAATAAATAAATAAATAAATAAATAAATAAATAAATATTTTTCAAAATACTTAAATAATAATAACTGGAGTCAGGCAGGGTAGCATGTGGCTACAAGCCCAGAACTCAGGAGCTGGAGGCAAGAGGATTCCAGTTTGCAGCCTACCTAATTACACAAAGAAAGGGGGAAAGGCAGAAAAAATAGGCATGGTGGCGCATGCCTTTTATCCCAGCACAGGAGGCAGAGGCAGGCAGATTTCTGTGAGTTTCAGGCCAGTCAGAGTTATATTGTGAGACCCTGTTTAAAAAAAATGGAAAGGAAAGAAAGAAAAAAGGAAAAGAGGAAAAGACAGAGACAGACAGAAAGCCACTACTAGTCAGATGATTACAGGGTGCCCAGGCACCATAGATACAATCTCAACACAACTCCTGCACATGAGGCTCACGCAGCGTCCTGGAAGTGGAAGCAGAAAGACTGTGATAGCCAGAGGACCCGGACATCTGCTGTGACATTGTGTCTTCTAGCTGTGACAGAGAAGTGACACCATGATATCTCAACAGCATGGCTGCCTAAACAAAGTCTGAATAATTCCAACACCAGATGACATCCTGAAGTAGATAGGAAATCTCATAGGCCCCTATGAAGAGCCACAGCCAATCAACAACTGCAGAGAGAATTAGCCTTCCCCAGGGATGGTCCCTGATTGGTTCTCAATAGCAAACGGTCAGCTCTGGTTACATATGCCTGCAGCCACACTGCGGGGCCTGGGCGGGTTGGATTTATAGGTTTATTCATTTATAGGGACATATAACAGCAATGGTGAAATAAGAGAAGCCCCATGGATTTGGGAGAGAGTAGGAGGAGAAGATACATGGGCAGAGAGGGAAACTATGTACTTACATTTTAATTAAATATTAAGAGAAAGAGAGAGCAAGAGACGAGGAAGAGGGAAGAGGAGAGAAGAAGAAGAAAGGAAGAGAATGGACCATGAGGGGATAATTGTAGTTAGCATTTACACTTGTATTTTAAGATTTTTTTTCTTTGTTTTGTTTGTTTTGTTTTGTTTTCAGAGTCTCACTATGCAACTCTGGCTGGCCCAGAACACACTATGTACACCAGGCTGGCCTTGAATTCACAGAAATCCACTTGTCTCTCTCTCCTGAGTGCAGGGATTAAAGGTGTGTACTACCAAGCCCAGCTATTTTCATCATTTTAAATTTTTTTGTGTGTGTGTTTAGACCATGTGCACATGGGTGCCCTTGTAGGCCAGAAGAGGGTGTCTCCTGGAGCTGGGTTACAGGCAGTTGTGAGCTACCAGATGTGAGTACTGGGAACTGAACTCAGGTCCCCTGTGAGAGCAGCAAATGCTGTTAACTGCTGAGCCATCTCTCCAGCCCCATCTAATTGCTTTAAAAAGTGTGACAGCCGGGCAGTGGTGGTGCACGCCTTTAGTCCCAGCACTGGGGGGGAGGGAGACAGAGCCAGGTCGATCTCTGTGAGTTTGAGACTAGCCTGGTCTACAGAGCCAGATCCAGGACAGGCAGCAAAAATGTACTATGTCATTGAGTAATTTATTGTTTCAGACCTGAAATGTTTCACTGAACCTCGGGACATGAAGGAGTGCTTCCAACTGAGTCTGTGGTACTGGGATGTCTGAAGACTGAAGAACTCTGGTAACTAAGAAAGACAACGTTTCTTTTTCTTTCTTTAAACTCTGGGCCTCCCCACCTCTGAGGACACCTGCCCCCAAATGCACAGACCCACACACATATACTCATACATTCTTTTAAAAATTATTTTAGATTTATTTTATGGGTTTTACCTGTATGTGTGTATGTTCACCATGAGCATGCAGTGCCCACTGTGTCCAGAAGAGGGCATCAGATCTCTGGAACTGGAGTTAGAGCTAAGATTTTGGCAGTTGTGTGGATGCTGGGAATGGATCCTCCAGAAGAGCAACCAGTGCCATTAACTACCAAGCCATCTCTCCAGCCCCAGCAGACACGTACATCTAAAAGAAAAAGGAAAAGAAAAGCAGTAATTCTCTTTTATTTTCCCAATACAAAGTCATGGGTGGCATCCACAGCATCCTAAAACAATAGGGGAATGAATAAAATTAAACAGAAAGCAAACATCAATTGTGTTTCATAGTAACATCTTCCTAATACATTGTTTGTACAAAAAAAGGGGCTTCTTAAAGAGCTGCAAACGCCAGCTTGGGTGCCCCTCACACTGGGTGGGGTGGTCCTCATCACAGTCAGTACAAGTTACAAGATCCTTCACCAAGCACTTATGGAAATACTGAAGGTAAGGCAGTAATGCAACAAGGCTTGGCTCACCCAGAAGTGTATTGGCTAATATCTCCCTGATCCCTAGGGATGGCTTGGTAGACACCTGGGACCTGGGTACCCTAGGGTGATCTTTGAGAACTTTACGATGCTGAGCTCCTAGGACCTGGAGAGTTACTGCATGCCCATCACTATGGGGAAGTGCTGTGGGATGTTCTGTATGACAAATGTGTTGCTCTGATTGGTCAATAAATAAAACACTGATTGGCCAGTGATCAGGCAGGAAGTATAGGCAGGACAAGGAGGAGAATAAAGCTGGGAAGTGGAAGGCTGAGTCAGAGACACTGCCAGCCGCCACGATGACAAACAGCATGTGAAGATGCTGGTAAGCCACGAGCCACGTGGCAAGGTATAGATTTATGGAAATAGATTAATTTAAGCTGTAAGAACAGTTAGCAAGAAGCCTGCCATGGCCATACAGTTTGTAAGCAATATAAGTCTCTGTGTTTACTTGGTTGGGTCTGAGTGGCTGTGGGACTGACAGGTGAGAGAGATTTGCCCTGACCGTGGGCCAGGCAGGAAAACTCTGGCTACAAATGGCGTCCAACGTGTTGGCAAGAGTTTCCACCTAAAACCTGAGAAAAGATTCTAAAACAGAGCTAAAAACAACTTCCTAATTGTCTCTCTCAAATGAGCGGCAGCTGCCGGTTTGAGCTACTGGTAGGTTCCTAGCATGCGTGCTCAACCTGCTGTATGGTGGGAATGAGGCCTCTGCAAGTGACACATTAAGCTGTGTGGTGGATTTAGCCTTTGCTAGTACAAAACAAAAAAAGAGGTTTCTGGGCTACACGCTGCTTGGATAAAAGCATAGACCCACGATAGCTCCCAGAGCTGGCGGAAAACGTACCACCACCATGTTGGGAAGCTGAGGTGGGCGGAGCCAGCAGCCATAGCACAGTTTCAGTCTTAACAAATGCTGTAGTTTAAAGCAATAGATTCACAATAAGACAGATTCAGATGTAATAGTTTACAATGTGTGTAAAATATACATAGGCTTGAAAGAGACAAAAAAGGTGATATATACAGTTATATAAACAAATACATAGTTTTAAAAAAATAAAGTCTTTAAAGAGACAGTAAAATTAATATAAAAAATAAGCCACGTAAAGATGAATATTACACAGAGAATCTGGATTGTGTTGTCTTTGGGATTTTTTTTTTTTTTTTAAATTATTTATTTAATTTATATGGTGCTCTATTTGCATATACACCTGCACGCCAGAAGAGGGCATCAGATCCTATTACAGATGGTTGTGAGCCACCTTGTGGTTGCAGGGAATTGAACTCAGGACCTCTGGAAGAACTGCTGATGCTCTTAACCACTGAGCCATCTCTCCAGCCCCGTCTTTGGGATTTTTAACTGCAGAAAAACATTTGATCGTAAAAGATGTTGAGTTAAACCAATATGTATATTTTAAAGATACCTTGACTTCAAAATTTGGATGTAAGGATGTGTTGCTTTGGAAAGGAGACTCTGCTTTTGTTTCCACAGAAAGCCAAAGGCTATGGATTTGTTCCAGATTAAGATACATCAGGTTTGACCAGCCAAGACTGCCTGCAAGGTCTCCGATGACACCATGGCCCAGATGATCCAACATCCAGAATGGTTTGAAGGCATCTGGCTTAGACAATACACTCTCATGGACTACTCCATAATTCTAAAATTTTCTTTGTGTCCCCATAAGATACAGCGCCCCCATCCAGCAGGAGGTAGTAAGAGAAGCTATGCCCAAATTCCCAAATTATATGTAATTTTACTTTGTTAAGGTTAACAAAGTAAAATTAACGTGGGCCAGGCAGGAAAACTCTAGCTACAGGGAAGTGCTGTTTTTATCTCTTCACTTTACAACATGCTCCAACCAGATGACACTCTGTTATGTCAACCCTCCCTGGTTGGAGGGGCAGGCAGGAAGATCACTCCCTGAACAGGAAGTTCAAGGCCAGTCTGTGTTACTGGAGACCCTGTCTCAAAAGAGAAAAGAAGAGGAGGGGGGGGGGGGGAGAAAACGGTTGTAGAGGAAGAAGAAAGGATAACCACTGGCTAACACAAAGGCAGGAAGGTGGAGGTAACCGGGCTTTTTTGAGCCATCGAAAGAAGGCCAATTCAGGGCCACCAAGACGGCTCAGTGGGTAAGGGTGCTTGCTGACAAGGCTGAAGACCCAAGTTCGATTCCCAACAACTACACAGTGAAAGGAGAGAACCAACCATCGTCTTCTGGTCTCCACACTAGAACCACGGGGTGTGCTGGCCCCCAAATAAAAGTGTTTAAAAAAAAACAAAAACAAAAAAAACCCCAACTTTTTTGAGTGACTACAACCCCTAACTGTGTCTATTTATAGATTACTTTTATATTTTTCTTTCTTTTAATTCTTTCTAATCTGCTCCAATTCCTGGTTTCTGGTCAAAGGAATGGGTAGGGCCTGGAGAGACCCTCAGCAGTTAAGAGCACCTGCTGTGCTTGCAGAGAACAAGGGTTTGGCAGGGTGGTAGTGGCGCACGCCTTTAATCCCAGCACTTGGGAGGCAGAGCCAGGCGGATCTCTGAGTTCGAGGCCAGCCTGGTCCACAGAGCGAGATCCAGGACAGGCACCAAAACTACACAGAGAAACCCTGTCTCAAAAAAACAAAAAAACAAAACAAACAAACAAACAAACCAGCTAAGGCTTTGCTCCCAGCACCTGACTGCCCATGACTGCAGCTCCAGATGGTCTGTCTGACTTCCTTTCCGGCTTCTGTAGGCACACACACACACATGTGAACATACACACAGACACATAAATAAATCAGACCATCCAGGTCTACAGAGTGAGTTTCAGGACAGCCAGGGCTGCACAGAGAAACCCTGTCTCAAAAAAACCAAAATAATGATAATAATAATTAAAAAAATTTTAGTTATAAAGACCTACCTAACTGCTTGGGGACATAGCTCAGAGGCAGAGCACTTGACTAGCATGTGTGGGTTTTAGGTTCAAGCTCTGGAAGTGGCAATAAATAAGTAAAGGCCACTTAAGCATATAGGTTGACACAATTGTGGCCACTGGCCACCCTGAATGAGTTGGTGTCTGTCCTCTGCAGTGGTCTCCTGTTAGACAGGGAGGCCAAAGACAAACAGGTAATGGTACCTGTAGCTTGAGTTTTCCTGCCTGGCCCACAGTCAGGACAAATCTCTATCACCTGCCAGTCCCACAGCCTCAGACCTGACCAAGTAAACACAGAGACTTATATTGCTTACAAACTGTATGGCCATGGCAGGCTTCTTGCTAACTGTTCTTACAACTTAAATTAATCCATTTCCATAAATCTATACCTTGCCACGTGGCTCGTGGCTTACCAGCATCTTCACATGCTGTTTGTCATCGTGGTGGCTGGCAGTGTCTCTGACTCAGCCTTCCACTTCCCAGCTTTATTCTCCTCCTTGTCCTGCCTATACTTCCTGCCTGGCCAATGGCCAATCAGTGTTTTATTGACCAATCAGCAACACATTTGTCATACAGAACATCCCACAGCAGGTACCATTTCCCTGTTTCCTGTTCTTCTTTCTCTTTGAGGGGCAGGGTCTTCTGTATTAGGCTGGCCTCAAACTTGATGTGATGCTCCTGTCTCAGATCTGCTGAGATCGGAGATCACAGGTGGGCGCCGCCGGGGCCTGTTTCTTCCGTGTTGGGGATGGAAGCCAGGGTTTTGTGTCTGAGGAGCAGGAACTCTTCCAAATGAGCCACATGCAGCCTTCTGTGTCTTTTCCTCTTTCCACCTCAGCACTTTTCCCTCCCAGCCCAGATGTCTCCTCGCTGGCTCCCTCCTCATTCCCCCACCACTTCACTTTGCCCCTTATCAGCTTTTTGAATTTCTCGATGTTTCTGCAGATCAGTGTCCACGTATCTGACCACTGTCTCCAGAGCCCACACAGCCCACCGTGGTAGAAAGTGTCTCACTCATTTGTTACTTACGCTAAGTTCACACGCTTTTCTCCACAGAGAAGAGGACTGTGGGCTGGGGAAGAGGCCTGGAGCGGGGAAAGTTCCATCTACAGACACCATCCGCCTCACCCTCTCTAGAGCTTGGAACTATGGAACATGCAGTGAGCCATATCCACAGCCCTGACTGGTTTGACAGGGTAAGGCTTCCTACAACGCAGGCTGGCCTGAGACTCACTGTGTAAGCCCAGCCAGCCTCAGCTTCACAATCCTCCTGCCTCCACCTCCACAGTGCTGGGATTGAGGCAAGCAGCACCACACCCAGCAGCCTTAGCCTATTTATAACTCCCACGCGGAGGGTTAAGCACCACCCCTGCACTGCTGAGAACGTCCTACCTTAAGCTGAGCTCTGATCCTCTTCTCCCTTACGCTAGCGAGATTGCAGTCAAATGGATTTTAACCCGCATGGGCCACCAAAACTACCTTTGGAATGATAGTTGTGACTTTTCCTCCCCAAAGGTTCCCAGCGACAATTCCATTGCCAGGTGTAGAACCACAGGAGGGGGCAGTGAGTGAGCCACAGGCCCAAGCTCCCTTCCGATCCTTAGAAGCACACACACAGCCCGGCATGGTGGCACAAGCCTGAAATCACAGCGCTCTGAAGACAGAGGCAGGAGAGTGATATGTTTGAGGCCATCCTGGGCTACAGAGGGTGAGTGGTGTTTCAAAATAAAATAAATGAGAGGCTGAGGCCGTGGCTCTGTAGGTGAAGGGCTCTGGACCGAGGACCCGAATTTGGCTCCCAGCGTGCATGTAAAAGACCACAGTCCTGACAGGGTGGAGGACAGAAGGATCCCTGGAGCTTGCTAGCAGTCTAACTCAGCCACACAGCTCCAAAGAATAAGGTGGAGGTCTAGCAAGGCGGCTCAGTGTGTAACGGCTTGCCACCGAGCCTGACTGACAAAGCGTGCGCTCAACCCCAGGAATCCACTGGTTAAAGGAAAGAATCGACTTTTGCAAGCTGTCCTCTGACCACGGGCGCAGCGACACGACACACACGTGTTTGCACTCAATCACACACAGTAACTACACGTGAAAAATAAATAAGTAAGTAAATAAAACGGTGGAAAACGATTCAGAAAGTCACCGGGAAGGGCTGGAGAGATGGCTCAGCGGTTAAGGGCACAGGCTGCTCTTACACAGGACCCAGACGCCGGCTCACGGCCATCTGTAACTCCAGGGTTGAAGGCTCCCCTTACTGACTCTGTCTGTGGGCATTGCATGCATGTGGTGCACACAGACACAGGGAGTCAAACACTCATACACATAAAGTAAAAATAAACAATAAATCTAAAGTACTAATAATAGCCGAGAGGTAGCGGTATCTCCCTTGGAGTCTATCACTCAAAAGGCAGAGGCAGGTGGATCTCTGTGAGTTCCAGGCCAGCCTGATCTACATAGCAAGTTCCAGGACAGTCATGTCTACATAATGAGATGATGATAAAAATTAATTGATATATGTGTGAATTAAAGAAATCGTGGTCACGTCCGGGCCTGGAGGATGCTGATCTTCACGGCGGGGAGGGTTCGCTAATGCTGATGAGCAGAGCGGCGATGGATGCGGCGCAGCCCACGTGCTGGGCAGTTCTGCTAAGGACTGAGCCGGACTTCCGCGCCAACAGGAGACGAGCCTGGCTTGGCTTTCATCCTCGGGTTTCAAATCCGGCGGAGGTCAGAGCCACAGCTGAGCCGTTTCCTAGCGACGGGAGGACGTACCCTGGCCTCCCTGTTAGGAAAGGCTGGCTGGGGAGGCCGGAGTGGGGCGGGGGCGGGGAGCAGGGGAGGTGCCCGGGGTGTGCAGCAGGAGGGTGGGAGCCACGTGAGGGACGGGAGGGACGTGGCTCGGCGGCCCTGGCCAGGGCTCCCTGGAACTGGAACCTTGCCCGGTGTGCCCCATCCTGCCGGGGATCCCGAGCGCGGGAGAAGACGGTCGGCCAGGATCCCGGGGCCCGGGGCCCCCTGGACCGCGGGAAACCAACTCTTCGACTGCTCCTAGCGCCAGGCGGGGACTGGATCTCCTCCGCCACCTCGGAGCAGGCCGCCAGGTGAGCGCAGGGACAGGTAGGGACTGAGATTGGGACCAAAGGGTCACGGCCACACCGCAGCTGGGGCAATCCGGAGGATGGAGGAGTCTTCCCCTGGCGCCATGCCGGGGGCGGGGTCTCCTGGAGTCCCTTCTTCCCTGGGCTGACTCTCTGGCTTACAGGGCTCGCTTACACTCTGCTGTACGCGTGCAAGTGACAAAGCTACAAGCCGCAATGGAAAGACTTTACTTTGTGTCTTTAGTTTTTCTTTTTCTTTTGTCGTCATTTTTAGGTTTTTTGTTTTTTTTTTTTTTTTTAGACATGGTTTCTCTGTGTAGCCCTGGATGTCCTGGAACTCACTCTGTAGACCAAGCTGGCCTTGAACTCACAGAGATCCATTTGCCTCTGTCTCTCTAGTGCTGGGATTGAAGGCGTGCGCCACCACCGCCACTGGACTTTTCATATTTTTGGAATAGCATACACCGGGAGGATCTCTGTGAGTTCAAGGCCAGCCTGGTCTACGGAGTGAGATCCAGGACATTCAGGGCTACACAGAGAAACCCTATCTCCAAAACACAAAAACAAACAAACAAAACAGAAAAAAGAGAAGAAGCAGCATACAAAGTAATGGGCTTCATTCCCAAGTTTAGTACATGCTCTGTTTTTATGGAAATGGGTCTACTGGCTGAAGGTGGTTACGCAGATAAAAGTGCCCGGTACCAATCCTGATGATGACCCTCAAGACTCAGAACTGAAGAGGAGAGAACCGACTCCCACATGTCCTCTGACCTCCACACCCCAACACACATACACATCAAACACATACGCAACCATAACACCTGTTTTTTTATTTAAATTAAAAAAGAAACGGATCTTTCAACACCCGCTCTTGCAGCTCTGCCCATGCCATCCCAAAATATCCAACAACAACAACAACAACAACAAAATCCCTCCCAGACCAGACCAACGGTGTTCTCATAGCAGCCCTGAGAGGAGTCTGGATCATTCCAGCTGGCGGCCCCTTCTCAGAATCTGTGATTCAGTCTCAAAAATGTTTCCTGATTTAGCTACATGGTGCCTTTCAGCTGTGGCTGCTCCTCCCAATTCAAAATCTGTTCTGCGGAGTTACTTTTGCAATGGTCGGGCTTTCACCCCCCCCCCCCCCCCAGTTTATTCAACTCCCTACATTGAAAACCTAAACTATCACAAATCTGACTTTAAGCAATGATTTTGTGCTGATTAGTTTTGTCACATTGACACAGGCTAATGTAATTTGGGAAGAGGGTACCACAACTGAAAAATGCCCCTACCAGTCTGGCCCGTAGTGCATTTTCTTAATTAGTGATTGTTGGGAGAGCACCCATCCCACTGTGGGTGGTGCCATCCCTGGGCTGGTGGTTCTGGGTTCTATAAGAAAACAGGCTGAGCAAGCCAGTAAGCAGCACCCCTCTATGGCCTCTGCATCAGCTCCTGCCTCCAGGTTCCTGTCTTGACTTACCTGGATGAAGGCCTATAAACTGTAAGCTAAAAAGAAACCCTTTCCTCCCCAAATTGCTTTTGGTCATAGCGTTTCATCCTAGCTATAGAAAACCTAACTAAGATAAGTTGTCTAAATATCCCATGAGAAAAAGCAACAAAAAAACCAATTGGAAGGACAGAAAGAGTTTGTATGAAGACAAAGTGTTCTTCAAGGGAGCACCCACCTCCTAGGCAGCCAGTTAAATTGCAACTAAGCTATTTTTTAAAATACGGCTAATTTGTGCATCTAGGGAGATGGCTGAACCCATAAAGCATTTGCCTGGCGAACCCGGGGACCTGAGTTTCTTCAGATGCCCAGCAGCCACAGAAAAAGCCAGAGCAAGCTGAGCACACCTGTAATCCCAGCACTAGGAAGCCTGGGAAAGGAGGGCTCTGGACCTTAACAGCTTTGCAAGCTAGCCCGATCCATGAGCTCCAAAACAAAAGCAGTGGAGAGCATGAGAAAGGAGCTTCACCAGGACTTCCAGACCCCCCCCCCTCTCTCACACACACACACAGAGACACACACGTGCGCGTGTGCACGCACAATTCATTTGTGATCAGTGTGCCTTTTTTTTTTTTTTAACCTTATTCTGCGTTGTATTTCTTGGGTAGCTAATTAGAAATATTTTTTGTTTGTTTTGGGTTTTGTTTTTTTGAGATATGGTCTCATCCGTTAGCCCATAAAACTTACTATGTACCCCCACCATGGTCTTTTTTTTTTTTTTTTTTGGTTTTTCGAGACAGGGTTTCTCTGTGTAGCTTTGCGCCTTTCCTGGAACTCACTCTGTAGACCAGGCTGACCTCGAACTCACAGAGATCCGCCTGCCTCTGCCTCCCGAGTGCTGGGATTAAAGGCGGCTCCAAGATCTTAATATACTGAAATCCTCCTGCCTCAGTCTCCTGGGTGCTGAGATTACAGGTATAAACTGCCATACCAGGCTTACTCTCAGATCTCTTTAAGATTTCTTTTATTAGCTAGGTGAGGTGATGCATGCCTTTAATCCCAGCACTTGGGAGGCAGAGACAGGGTTCCAGGTCAGTCTGGCCTACAAAGTGGGTTTCAGGAGAGCAGGGCTACACAAAGAAACCCTGTCTCAAGTGGATGGGATATATTTTATTTTTATGTATGTGGATGTGTGTTGGGGGAGTGCACACCCATGCAGGTGCTCATGAAGAACTAAAAGGGGCACCAGATGTCCAGAAACTGGAGTTGTAGGCACTTGTGGGCAGCTGAATGTGGGAGCGAGGAACTGAACTAGTGCCCTCTGCAGAGGCCACAAGAACTCATCAGCACCAAGGCGACTCTCCCGTCCCACTAACAAATATTTTTTTTTGGTTTTTCGAGACAGGGTTTCTCTGTGTAGCTTTGCGCCTTTCCTGGAACTCACTCTGTAGTCCAGGCTGGCCTCGAACTCACTGAGATCCGCCTGCCTCTGCCTCCCGAGTGCTGGGATTAAAGGCCTGCGCCACCATCGTCTGGCTACTTTACTAATTTTTTTTTTTTTTTTTTGGTTTTTCGAGACAGGGTTTCTCTGTGTAGCTTTGCGCCTTTCCTGGAACTCACTTGGTAGTTCAGGCTGGCCTCGAACTCACAGAGATTCACCTGGCTCTGCCTCCCGAGTGCTGGGATTAAAGGCGTGCGCCACCACTGCCCGGCTACTTTACTAATTTTTAAAAATTGTATTTCTGGGGGCTGGAGAGATGCCTCAGTGGTTAAGAGCACTGACTGCTCTTCCAGGGGACCCGGGTTCAATTCCCAGCACCTACATGGCAGCTCACAACTGTCTGTAGCTCCACTTCTAGGGGACCTGACATCCTCACACAGACATACATGTAGACAAAACAGCAATGCACATAAAATAAAAATAAATAAATAAATAAAATTGCATTTCTGGACTGGAAGAATGGATCCGAAGTAGAGCACCTGCCTAGAATCTCCCAGTGAGGGGTGGGGGGGGCGTGGCTCGGTAGTAGAGTGCTAGCCTTGCATCAGGGAGAACCTAGGTTCAAACCTCAACACAATAAAAATAAATAAAGAGGACATATTTACTAGAACAGCATGTCACCATGCTCAGCTCAACTTTTCTATATGAGTATGCTTTAAAATTTTGGAAGAGGGTTGGGTAATAAATAGTTCAGTGGGTAATGATGCTTGCTGCTGTTAATCCCAAAAATGGGAGCAGAAAGAATACCAACCCAAATTATCATGGCCAATTTAATTAAAGCAAGCTTTTTTTGTTTTTTTTTCCAGATAAGGTTTCCCTGTGTAGCCTTCCTTGGCTGTTCTGGAACTCACTATAGACCAGGCTGGCCTCAAACTCAGAAATCCACCTACCTCTGCCTCCTGAGTGCTGGGATTAAAGCGTTTGCCACCACGGCCCGGCTAAAGCAATCTTTTCTTATTCGTGTACAGGGGCTGCCTCTCAATAAGGCAGGGTTTGAGAGGTCAGCACTGGATGTGAAGACGACAAGGCTTTTATAACTCAGGGATAGGGGGTTTCCAAAGGGAGGATTTGGTGGACAAAATAGTTGGAGTTACCAGAGCAGGACAAACAAGTTAGTCCTAATGGCCTCTTGAAACAAAGACATGGTGGCAAGGTGGGCAAAACAAGACAGTCATAGTCAGGACAAGGCAGTCATAGTCATGACAAGACAGTCATAGTCATGACAACAGGCAGTCATAGTCATGACAACAGGCAGTCATAGTCATGACAAGGTGTCATAGTCAGGACAAGACAGTCATAGTCATGACAAGGCACTCATAGTCATGACAAGGCAGTCATAGTCATGACAAGACAGTCATAGTCATGACAACAGGCAGTCATAGTCATGACAACAGGCAGTCATAGTCATGACAAGACAGTCATAGTCATGACAACAGGCAGTCACAGTCATGACAACAGGCAGTCATAGTCATGACAAGGCAGTCATAGTCAGGACAAGACAATCATAGTCATGACAAGGTATCATAGTCATGACAAGACAGTCATAGTCAGAACAAGGCAGTCATAGTCAGGACAAGGCAGTCATAGTCATGACAAGGTGTCATAGTCATGACAAGACAGTCATAGTCAGAACAAAACAGTCATAGTCAGGACAAGGCCGTCATAGTCAGGACAAGACAGTCATAGTCATGACAAGGCAGTCATAGTCAGGACAAAACAGTCATAGTCATGACAAGGCAGTCATAGTCAGGACAAGACAGACATAGTCAGAACAAGGTGTCATAGTCAGAACAAGGTAGTCATAGCAACAGGTAGTCATGGGGGTCATATAACCTGTTCAAACAAGAGTATGGTTTCAAGATGGTTATAAACAACCTTTTGAAACAAAGATATGATTGCCATTCCTGGAGCAGGAGTGCAGAACCATTTGTAGTTAAGGTGGAGCATAGCCCAATCTTTGCAAAACAGAGGTTTAATCATAAACAGGAACGAACCTAGTTTGTCTTTACTATAAGGTGGGCTCTTAGGCCTAAGACGCAGGCAAGATAGTTCTTCATTGCCAAACCAGGTGACCTGGGTTCAATCCCTGGGCCCCACATAGTAGAAAGGAAGCTTGTGTGCACACAAGCACGAGCACACACACACACACACACACACACACACACACACACACCACACCACACCAATGTATTTTTTTAAATAATTTTTTTTTAAGATTTATTTATTTATTATGTATACAGTGTTCTGCCTGCACACATCCCTGCAGGCCAGAAGAGGGCACCAGATCTCATTGCAGATGGTTGTGAGCCACCATGTGGTTGCTGGGAATTGAACTCAGAACCTTTGGAGGAGCAGCCAGTGCTCTTAACCTCTGAGCCATCTCTCCAGCCCCTTTTTTAAATAATTTAGTTAACTTTATTTTATGTGTGTTGGTGTGAATGTCCCTTGGAACTTGAGTTCCAGGACAGTTGTGAGCTGCCATGTGGGTGCTGGGAATTGAACCAGGGTCCTCAGGAAGAGCAGCCTGTGCTCTTAACCGCTGAGCCATCTTTCCAGCCCACACCAGTGTATTTTTAAATAGGGAAGAACGAAGCAAGATTAGATATAAAACAATGTGGAACTGGTCCAGTGGCACAGACCCTGGAGTCTTGAGCACCAGGTTTCACATCTAAGCTATTAAGTGATGTAATGGGAGGCGTCTGTAGCTATTCATGCCAGAGGCCACATAAGCAAATGAAAACATTGGGGAAGCCGCTAAAGGACAAATTCCTGAAACAGGTCAACCTGAGTCAGCGTTGAAGAAGTTCTCTCTCACTGGTGGTGGTGCCCACCTTTAATCCCAGCACTGGGGAGGCAGAGGCAGGTGGATCTCTGAGTTCGAGGCCCGCCTGGTCTATAGAGCGAATTCCATTATAGCCAGGGCTACACAGAGAAAAACAAACAAACAAAAGAAAAAAGAAAAACAGAAGTCCTCTATCCTGCAGAAGGAAACCAGATGAAACTGGATTTTAACTGATCAACCTCCCCCCCATTCTGTTTTTTGTGATGGCCTTTTACAATGCCTGCCAAATACCTGCTGCCTTGATTTTAGAATCCTCCATCAAAACACATCAGATCTGAGACCAGGTGTGATGCATGCCTGTGATCTTGGCACTTGGAGGTTAGGGCAGGGGGGGGTCATGAGTTCAAGGTCAGCCTGGGCTACACGTAAGATCTTGTCTCAAGGGCTGGAGAGATGGCTCAGCGGTTAAGAGCACAGGCTGTTCTTCCAGAGATCATGAGTTCAATTCCCAGCAACCACATGGTGGCTCACAACCATCTGTAATGAGATCTGGCGCCCTCTTCTGGCATGCAGGCAGAACACTGTATACATAATAAATAAATAAATCTTAAAAAAAAAAAAAAAAAGATCTTGTCTCAAAATGAAAACAGAGCCAGACTTGGTGGCACACGATTTCAATCCCAGTGCTTGGGAGGCAGAGGCAGGTGGATCTGTTTGAGGCCAGCCTGGTCTACAGAGTGAATTCGGAAGGGCTCGGACTATTGAAAGACCCTGTCTCAAAATGAAAAGAAAGAGAAGTAAAAGAAAACCCATCCACTGGACCTGTGAGCTTCCCGTGGTTTTGTGCTCTGCCCTCGCTCTGTAGTTCACTGCTTGAGGGAACTTAAGCATGTCTTCTGCCTTCCAAAACCTCAGTTTCCCTTGGTGGAGAACAGCATCTCCCTCCTGTGGGGCTCTGAGTGAGTTCCCAAACCCTTCCCAGAAACCTGGAGTAAAGTAGATGTGCCGTCAGCAGGATTTGGTAAAGGACAGTCACTGTGTTCTCTGGACATGGCGCCACACTGCATGAGGACGTGTGTGTGTGTGTGTGTGTGTGTGTGTGTGTTTGTGTGTGTGTGTTGTACAGGCAATCACTCTGGAGTCACCCATGCACCAGGACCTGTGTGTGTGTGTGTGTGGAACATGGCTCCTCTTTTTTTTTTTTTTTTGGTTTTTCGAGACAGGGTTTCTCTGTGTAGCTTTGCGCCTTTCCTGGAACTCACTTGGTAGCCCAGGCTGGCCTCGAACTCACAGAGATCCGCCTGGCTCTGCCTCTCGAGTGCTGGGATTAAAGGCGTGCACCACCACCGCCCGACTACATGGCTCCTCTTAATGAAGAAATATTTTTCTGAATTTATTTATTTTTATTTTATGTGCATTGGTATTTTACTTGCATGTGAAGGTGTCAGATCCCCTAGAACTGGAGTTACAGACAGTTGTGAGGGGCTGTGTAAATTCTGGGAATTGGACCCGGGGCCTCTGGAAGAGCAGCCAGTGCTCTTAACCGCTGAGCCATTGCTCCAGCCCCAAAGAAATTTTCTTAACTACTACGGGCCCTCTCTGAGATCTCTCTCTCTCTCCCCCTCTCTCTCTGCCAGGCTGCAGGTTAAACAAGGGGTCTCGGGCATGCATGGGAGGCAAACCCTGAGCTGCAGCCTCAGCTCCACCTTGTTTCTAAATACAGCTTTTTTCCTTTTGTTGCTGTTAGAACTTGATCTCCGGCAGCCCAGGCTTCGCATTGGCTATGTAGCCAAGGATGACCTTGAACTTCTGACCCTCCTAGTTCTGAGCGCTAGGGTTATAGGTGGCAGTGACGTATCTGCTTTATGAAATGCTGGGGATCGATTCCAGAAGCTTTGTGACTGCTAGGCGAGCACTCTGTCAACCCCCGTAGCCGCCCCCCCCCCGCCCCTCCTGCCCCCGTCTTCCCTCCCTCCCTCCCTCCCTCCCTCCCTTTCTTTTTTAGACAGAGTCACACTTGGTCACTTGGTAATCTAGATCTTTTTTTGAACTGAGCATTTTCTGAGTTCAGCCAGAGACTCAGTGGGACTGTAAGACACGCCCTCTGTGTCAGCCCCGCCCACATTCCTCTTGTCCAGCATCAAGGCTGCCATAGGGAGCCCACATTCAGGCACTGGCCATAATCATAGTGAGACATTCACAGCCGCAGCGAGCCATTTGTCAACCGCCCCGAGCACATTTGCTCTGTCCACAGCTGTTAGGATCAGCGGGTGTTAGGTACCCACGGTCTCCAACACACGCCTCCTGGAGCCAGACAGTCTTTATTTTTAAAGTCTATTTATTTACTTATGAAACAGGCTGGCCTCTAACTAACTATATAACCAAGGATGACCTTGAATGCACCCTCCTCTTGCCTCTAGACTGTTGGGATTGTAGGTGTGGGCCGCCATGTCCACCTCTAGTTTTATGTTTTGAATTAAATGTCTAGATAAGTAATTGTGAGTATGAGCGGACAGTAAGAAAATGATCTAAATTCATCCTTTTAAATTTTTTCTTTTTTACATTCTATTGATTGATTGATTGATTTCGGGGGTGCATTAGTTACTTTTCTGTGGTTTCGATAAACACCATGACTAAGAGCAACTGAAGGAAGGGAGGGTGTATTTTAGCTCAGGGTGCCAGAGGGAGAGATGTGCCATGATGGCAGGCAAGACATAGTGACCGGGGTGGGTGGGGGTGGGGGTGGGGGTGGGGGTGGGGGTGGTGGGAAGGTGGGGTTGACAAAGGCAGGAAACTGGTCACATTTCATCCACACACAGGAAACAGAGAGCACAGGAAGTGGGAAAAGCTGTAAAATCTCGCAGCCCACCCACAGTGAGGCTCTTCTTTCTGCAAGGCTGCGTTTTCTAAAGGTTCCTTAGGGCTGGAGAAGGCTGTTAGAGCACTGGCTACTCTTCCAGAGGACCTGGGTTCAACTTCCAGCTCCTACATGGTGGCTCACAACCAGCTGTAATCCCAGTCCTGCGGGTACGACACCCTCTTTTGGCCTCCAAGGGCACTGAATTCACATGGTGTCCAGACATACATGCAGGGACACCCATACACATAAAATAAAAATATATTTTTAAAAAGTGTTATTTCCTGGTGCACACCTTTAATCCTGGCACTCCGGAAGCAGAGGCAGGTGGATCTCTGAGTTGGAGGCCAGTCTGGTCCACAGAGTGAGTTCCAGGACAGCCGGGGCTACACAGAGAAACCCTGTCTTGAACCCGCGCCCCTCCCCCCCCCCAAAAAAAACCCAGAATTTAGAACAGAGTTAGAGAAACGGCTCAGCAGGTAAAGGGTTAAGTGAGATCCCCAGAACCCACAATCCACAGGGAGAGAAGGACTGCCACAGTTATCATACAACCCCCACACCTGCACCACAGCATGCACACTCACATAATAAATAAACAAACAAACAAATAATTTTTTAATACAGAATACTTTTCTGTTGGTTTGGCTTGCAGCTGTTAACTGATTAAATTTCCTTATCTCTCCTTCCCTTCATTTTGTGGCCCTTGTAAATAAATTTACAGCCATCTTAATCTTTCTTTTATCACTAATAGCTTTGATCTCTCCTTTTCTTTCTTTCTTCTTTCTTTCTTTCTTTCTTTCTTTCTTTCTTTCTTTCTTTCTTTCTTTCTTTCTTTCTTTCTTTCTTTCTGGTGCTGTTTATGAATCCACCGCTGTGGGCATGCTGGGCTAGTACTCAACCACTGAGCCACACCCCCACCCCTCACTGGGGGATTCTAGGCAGGGGTTCTACCACTGAGCCACACCCCAGCCCCTCACTGGGGGATTCTAGGCAGGTGCCTTACCACCAAGTCATGACCCAGCCCCTCACTGGTAGGCACACACACACAGACATAGACACAGACACACACAGACAGACAGACACACACACACACACACACACACACTGTTTGTGTATTGATTTATTTTGTTTTTTTTTGAGACAGAGTTTCTCTGTGTAACAGCCCTAGCTGTCCTGGAACTCTCTTTGTTAGACCAGGTTGGTCTCAAACTCAAAGAGATCTGCCTGCCTCTGCCTCCCCAGTTCTGGGATAAAAGGCAGGCTCCACCACACCTGGCTCAGAGTTTACTTTTTTAATTAATGTTTGTTTAAGTTTAATTAACGTTAGTTTTAAGTGTATGGGTGTTTAGTTTCATGTGTGTACATGCACCACCTGTATAGGCCAGAAAAGAGTATCAGATCCCCTGGAAATGGAGTTACAGATGGTTGTGAATTGCCACATGGGTGATGGAAATTGAACCCAGATCCTCTGAAAGAGCAGCTAGTGCTCTTAGTCACTGAGTCATCTCTCCAGGCCCCTTAATCATTTTATTGTGCAGTGAAATGCATACTTACCCTGTGACCCAATAATTCCATTCCTAGGTATTTATTCAAGAGAAATGCAACCTATGTGCACACAGACCTTCATACATGAACACTCATATCAGCTCCATTCCTAACAGCTCCACGTGGGAAACAGCTCAAGTAAGTCTCCATCATGGTGAGTGGATCAACAGATTTCGGTTCATTTGGTCACTGGTATATTACTCGGCACTGACGGATGCATCCAGCAATGTGGATGAGTCCTGGAGGAGCTGTCCTGAAGGAGGAAGCCAGGTTTGGGAATATGTGATAGACATGTCAATCAGAGACTAACCAGGATCCTGGAACCACATAGTCACTGGAAACACGAGTGTTGATGACTCAGCTATTAAATGTAACAGCGGCCAGGCAGTGGTGGCATATGCCTAGCACTCAGGAGGCAGAGCTAGGCAGATCTCTGTGAGTTCGAGGCCAGCCTTGTCTACAGAGTGAGTTCCAGGACAGGACAGGACTACATAGAGAAATGCTGTTTGTTGTTGTTGTTTTGTTTTGTTTTTATCGAGACAGGGTTTCTCTGTGTAGTTCTGGTGCCTGTCCTGGATCTCGCTCTGTAGACCAGGCTAGCCTTAAACTCACAGAGATCTGCCTAGCTCTGCCTCCCTGAGTGCTGGGATTAAAGGCGTGCGTCACCACTGCCTGGCTTTTGTTTTGTTTTTAATGGCTCAGTGTGTAAAGGTGCTTGCCACCAAGTGTGGGGACCTTAGTTCGATCCCTAGAGCCCATGAGGCAGAAAGAGAGAACCAGCTCCTGTAAGCTGTCCTCTGCTTACACATGCACACACACAATTAAAACATCATTTTGGTAACTGGAAAGATGGCTTGGTAGTTAATAGCACTTACTGCTCTTGTCTAGAACCTGGGTTCAATTCCCAGCACCCACATCGTGCTTCATAATCATCCTTAACTCCAGTTCTAGGGGATCCAGTGCCCTCTCTAACTTCCTCAGGCACCAGGCATGAAAGTGGTACAGTTATTATATTCATGCAGGCAAAACATTTATAAACATAAAATAATTTTTGAAAATTTTGTATTTTTTAATATTTATTTTATTTGTGTGTGCCTGAGTGCATGTCTGTAATCTCAGCCACCTGGGAGATTGAGTCAAGAGGATAATTTAAGCACAGTAGTTCAAGGCTAGCCTGAGCAACATAAGGAGATCATTACTCAGACATGGGGGAAGAAAGGAAGAAAGAGGAAGGAGGGAGGGAGAGAAGAATGAGTGTGCACAGAATTGAGTGTGGTGTCACACAGCTGTAATCCCATCACTTCAGAGATGACCTCAGCTTTGACTGTCTGAACCCTGTTTCAAAAACGCCAAAAAGGGGGGCGGGCACTGAGATACCTGGGGTGGGGGAGGGGCGCCTGCCACCAAGCCTGACAGCCTGAATTCGTCCTCAGAAACCACTCAGCAGGACAGAACTGACTCTTACAAACAGCTCTCTGACTGCCACATGTGTGCCGTGACACAAGTTCATCCACACACACACAACATGCACTAAATAAACAAACGTTAAAAATAAAATCTTAGCCGGGCGGTGGTGGCGCACGCCTTTAATCCCAGCACTCGGGAGGCAGAGCCAGGTGGATCTCTGTGAGTTCGAGGCCAGCCTGGACTACCAAGTGAGTCCCAGGAAAGGCACAAAGCTACACAGAGAAACCCTGTCTCGAAAAACCAAAAAAAAAATAAATAAATAAATAAAATAAAATAAAATCTTAAATGAAAAGAGAATAAACAGACAGCAGCCCCAGGCTGGATGGAATTTGCCAGAAGTGCACGTCCTGTAGGATGACAGACACACCGCGTACGGGAAGTGTCTGGGGTGAGGTGGCGGCAGGAGCCCGGTGCTGGGGAATCCTGATGCCGGAGACGGAGACATGGCAGCTTGCAGGCCCATGCCACCGAGAAGCCCGAAAGCTGGAGGCCAACCCTGCCGTCTGCCACGCTCCTCCTCCGCCCCCTACTGGAGACCCGTGGCAGCGCTCAGAGGAGAAAGTACTGAAGGGCCCAACTTCGATTCAGTAAATAGGTAATTGACAGGTACTACAGTAGTTTACTGCTGTAATCCCGGCAGGGCCGGGGCGGGAGGACCACCGCATATTCTAGGCCAGCTTGCACTAGAGTAAGCCCCTGTATAACAACATCCGCAAAAATAAAAACTACCACCAAATACTAGAAAACTGGAGGGCTGGTGAGAAAACGCAGTGGGTAAGGGTGCTTGGCAGCATTCATGACGACCTGGTTCAGTCCCCCGAGATCCACATGGTGGAAGAAGAGAACTGACCATAGAGTTGTCTTCTGGCCTCCACATACAGCAGTGGAACACACACACTAATGTAATTTTTTAATGATTTTTTAAATATTTTATTTATTTTTACGTGCATTGGTATTCTGCCTGTATGCATGTCTGTGGGAGTGTGTCAGATCTTGTAGTTACAGACAGTTGTGAGCTGCCATGTGGGTGCTGGGAATTGAACTCATGACCTCTGGAAAAGCAGCCAGTGCTCTTAACTGCTGATCCATCTCTCCAGTCCCCACACATTAATGTAACTTATTTAAAAAAAAAAAAAAGATAACTTTTAAAAAGACAAGTGTGGTGGTGCACACCTTTGATCCCAGCACTCCCAAGGCAGAGGCAGGCGGATCTCTGTGAGTTCAAGAGAAGCCTGGTCTACAGAGCGAGTACAGATCATCCATGGCTACATAGTGAGACACACTCACCCGAGAGAGGAGAGAGACCTTGGATTCAGAGTGGGAGAGTGTAGTTGCCTTGTCTCAGAAGAACAACGATGGACGGTTGCATGAACAATGGTTTTGTTTTCTTTCAGTGCTCTGGGAACTAACTGGGCTCAGGCAGCGGCCCACACTCAGGGGTCTCATGTAATTGCCATCAGATGGAAGAGGAGGCTGCGTCACCGGAGGGCTTCCTCACGGGTACCTGTGTTGGGAACACTAAGACAGCTGGGCTGGAACAGCTGGCCTGTCTAGGCCACGCCTCCCTGTGGTCTCTCCAGCCCCCTGCCCTCAAAGCAGCTGACATGTCAGCAGCTGACCCTGGCAGGGATGTGGTAGAGCAGGCTCGCACTGGCTCAAGTCTATAAACTGTGTAAAGCCCTCCCCAGCCTCACAGCTTGGGGACCTCACCTGGGCAGTGGAGATGTGGGTGATTCACACTCCAGACAGCAGCCAAGACTATCAACTTCAGTCTGCCCACTCCACCAGCCAGTTAACCACTTAGCAATACTCTAGGACTCCAGAGCAGGAGTAGAGACATTTTTAGAAGGCCACCTGGAAAATCCCTTGGCAATGTCATGCCTTATGACTAGCAGAATTATGGAGCCACGTGTTAGATAGGAAGTACCATCATAGTCCTTTTTGGAATGACCTCAACCCTTCGTTTTTATTTTTATCTACTTGTATTTTTTTTAAACATTTATTTATCTTATTGTGTCAGTGTTTTGCCTGCATGTATACCTATGTGCCACGTGCATGCCTGGTGCCCTCAGAGGCTAGGAGAGGGCATCAGATCCCCTGAAACTGGAGTTACAGCAGTTGTGAGCCAGCACGTAGTGCTAGGGAATTCAACCAGGCCTCTGCAAGAGCAGCAAGTGCTCTTGACCACTGCTCCATCGGTCCAGCCCCATTTGTCTGTCTTTCTTTCCTCTTCCTCCTCCTTCTCTTCTTGAGACAGGGTTTCTCAGTGTAGCCCTGGTTGCCCTGGAACTTACTATGTAGACCAGGCTGGCTCAAATCACAGAGCTCTGTCTGCCTCTGCCTCCAGAGCACTGGGATTAAAGGTGTGTGCCACCACGACTGGCAAGAAAAATAAAGTTTTTTTAAAGAGAAAAGTTAAGGAAAAGGGAGGAGGGGTCAGGTTTGGTAATGAGGCCCTAAAATTATAAGACGATATGTGGAGACTTTTGAGCAAAGACCTGAAGGACAAATGTAAGCATCGCCGGGTGGCAGTTGTGCACACCTTTAATCCCAGCACTGGGAGGCAGAGGCAGGCGGATCTCTGTGAGTTCGAGGTCAGCCTGGGCTACAGAGTGAGTTCCAGGACAGGCACCAAAACTACACCGAGAAACCCTGTCTCAAAGAACAACAACAACAACAACAACAACAACAAAAACAAATGTAAGCATCATGCTTCTAGTAGAGGGGACAGCCAGACCAAAGGCCCTGAGGTGTGGAGGCCTGTGTAGCAAGGCAGAGGGAGGGAGGAGATGAGAACAAAAAGACATAGCAGATAGTGTGGGACCTTGTGACCTCCAGGGAGGATTCCTTCCTTAGCTTGAAAACATGGAGTTGTGGAGTGTTCTGAGCCGCACAGGGCAACCCCTGACCCAGCTGCCTCCCCTACCTGACTGTGTGTGAGGAAGGAAGCACAGAGCCAGAGGATGCTGAGAGTCCCTGGGAACTAAGGTTCAAAGGTCATCTCTGACAGGCCATCAGAGAAGCCAAGAGGGGGTAACAAAGGACCTAGGCAGAAGACTAGAAGGAGGAGATGTTCCTATGAGGTGGGTGACAACAGTGAGCTGTCCCCAGGGGCCAGCAGGGTAGTAACTAGCAGCTTTGCATCACGACAGTCATTGATGACCTTGACATTTCAGGGTGCTTAGAAAAAGTTCACCAGCTGGGCATGGTGACACACACCTGTAATGCCAGCATGTGGGAGGAGAAGGCTGCTCAATTAGGAGTTCAAGGTCAGCCTTACCTACATAGCAAGTTTGAGACTAGCCTGGACTACATGAAACCCTGTCTCAAAAAAGCAAAAGAAGCCGGGCGGTGGTGGCGCACGCCTTTAATCCCAGCATTCGGGAGGCAGAGCCAGGTGGATCTCTGTGAGTTCGAGGTCAACCTGGTCTACAGAGCGAGATCCAGGACAGGCACCAAAACTACACAGAGAAACCCTGTCTCGAAAAACCAAAAAAAAAAAAAAAAAAAAAAAAAAAAAGCAAAAGAAAGGAGGGAGAAGGAAAGATTCAAGAGCTATCGCAGGCAGAAACCACAGAAGTAGTGCATGTGGACCTTTTGTTCTTAGCCCTTGGATTTTTGAGATTTTCACTGCATAGTTCAGGCTGATCTGGGACTTAGAATGTCCTGCTTCCAACCCCTACATTCTGGGATTACAGGCATGCACAGCGAAGTGTGGCTCCGGGGCAGTTTTTACTATAAAGAGGAGCCAGGTGTGGCCTGGATCAATTGTAGAGCAACCACCTAGAACTCAGCAGTGGGGAGCCGAAGTGCAGCCCAATGATGGAGTGATGGCCAGTGTGCACAGAGCCCGGAATTACAACCTCGCATTGGGAGTTGGGGATGTGAACAGAGATAGGAGAGTCTGCAAGAAGCACAGAGAAAGGAAGGCTGTATTCAAGAAAAGGCCTATGGAGCCGAGTCTCTAGTTCAAGAAACAGGTAGCTCCAAGTACATTTCCAGGCTGGAGTAGTTAAACAGTTAGAAAACAGGGTAAGTGGAGTAAAAGTTTTCCCTTTTGATCTGCTGTTAGCATTGCTATGGCTAACCAGTCAGAGTCAGTTAGAAATAACCAGGTGATCTGAAAAATTATCTCACGGCCAGCCATCAGGGATGGAGTGGGTTGTCAATGAGCAGGGAAGTCAAAAATCTAGAAAAATAGCCAGGCATGGTGGCACACACCTTGGATCCCAGCAGATGCAAGTTGATCTCTGTGAGTTCAAGGCCAGTCTGGTCCACATGGGGAATTCCAGGCCAGCCAGGGCTACATAGTGAGATCCTATCACAAAACAACCAAAACCAAACAAAAAACCCACAAAACAAACAAAAAGAATTTAGGGAAACAAATCACTCTGGTTCTAGGGACCATATAACTTCAGTTTTGGGAATTGTCACTGTTTAGCCGAGATGGAGGAGCTTTACAAAAATGGTATGGCCATGGCTCACACTTGGGGGGTGGAGAGGGGTCCTGGTTTAAAGGATAACAGTATGGGCTTCACAGGGAAGAGAAAGGGAAGGAGGAAGGGAGAGAGAGGGAGCTGATTAGTGAACATGAGAATCTGACTCCCGGGCAGCTGGAAGAGTGAGGGGTCAGCCTCACGAGAGGCTGCCGAGGAAGACTATGTTTCCTGTGGGTGCAGACACAGGGGGCCCGGAGTTGGAGTTCAGACATTACTAGGCACGAAAGCCAAAGGGTCAAGAGTGCATGTGAGACCCTTAAGATCAGCGGTGGAGTTGAAGCTAGGTCAAGAGCGAGGGGGTGGGGGCAGTGGAAGGGCAGTAGGGACACAATTGGAGACCACAGTGGGCTGGAAGGCGCGTGGAACTCCGAGACACTGAAGCAGACAGTGAAGGAGAAAAAGGAGCAGTGGACCTGCTGCCCCTAACTGAGATCTGCAGGTGGGGACTTCGGGAGGGAGAGGCCGAATGGCCTGGACACAGCTCCAAGGAGCAAGGACACTACTGGTTTGGAAGGAGCATAAGAGGAGAACCGGATTCTAGAAAAGATGTTCAGAAGAAAGTGACTTTGCTGGAAATACACAGTGAATTCCACGGCCCAAGTGGACTGCACAAGGTGGGGTCTGGGCAGATACGGCCTTTCCCTCATGGAGCTTTATTGTTTTTAACAGGTTTCACTATGTGAGACAGGCTGGCCTCGAATTCATGGCAATCCTCCTGCCTCTGCCTCCAAAGTGCTGTGATTACAGGTATGTTCCACCACACCCTGCTAGGACTGGGTTAGATTTTTTGTCTTTGGCCCCAGGCAAACGGATTTGCTCTATCTTGTCTGCAGCCAGGCATCCTGAACCCGGTTCGTGACCCGGGGGGGGGTCGAGCCGCCAACCCCCCTGCACCCAGAGGACGCCGGTGGCGGGACATGGGAGCCCGACCCTCGCGACGGCAGCTGCCGGGAGCTCCGCGCGTGACTCTGGCCGCGCTGCCCCCGGAGCTGCTGGTGCAGGTGCTGAGCCACGTGCCTCCCCGCGCGTTAGTGACGCGCTGCCGGCCCGTGTGCCGAGCCTGGCGCGACGTGGTGGATGGCCCGAGCGTGTGGCTGCTGCAGCTGGCCCGCGACCGCAGTGCGGAGGGCAGAGCCCTCTACGCCTTGGCCCAGCGCTGGCCCCCCGACGATGACCATCAAGACGAGTTCCCGCTGTGCGCTCTGGCCCGATTCTGTCTGCGCGCACCGCTCGGTCGCAACCTCATCTTCAACTCCTGCGGAGAGCGTGGGTCCCCGGGGGCAGGGCCTAACACCTGGAGGCGGGGCCTTCTGGCTGGTGGGCGGGGCCTACCCCTAGAGAGCGAGTTCTAACGCTTAGAAGGCGGGACCTAAAGCCGAGGAGACCCAGGCAGGGGGCGGGGCTGAAGGACAGCTAGGGAAGGAAATCCCGGTCGGAGGGCGTGGCCTAGAGGGAGGGGCCTGGGGCGGGCTAAGACAAAGCGGATTGGGCGCGGGTGGAAGGCGGGGTTTGCATAAAACTCTAAGCGTATCAGAGTGCGCCAACCTGAGCGGGTGGGCGGGGCAAGGCAGAAGGCTGGAGGCGTGCGCAGAAAGATTGGACTCAGGGGCTCTGAGACTCAGTGGGGCTGAAAGCTGAAAGCAGAAGCTGGTTGGGTGGCCGGGCCGGTGGGGCCAGGATACAGGAACTTGGAAGATGGGTTTAGTAAGACGCCCCAGATTTGAAATGTACTGGGTGGGGAGCTTATTCTCAGGGCAAACTGCGAGGCCCCTACCCCTCGAGGGGCAGACGAATGCTTTATATTCTGCCACGTTGTTTTCTACAGAGGGCTTCAGAGGCTGGGAAGTGGAGCACGGAGGGAACGGCTGGGCCGTGGAAAAGAATTTGACGGTGGTGTCAGGCGCTCCTTCCCAGACCTGCTTTGTGACTTCTTTTGAGTGAGTGGCCCCTGATGCCTAGAGTGAGGGTCCAAAGAGGGGGAGGGACCTACTTCAGGCTGCTAATCCTACTGTTGCTCTCCCCTTCCCTGCTTCCTGTGTATATGTGGAGAGGTGTGCTGTGCTTGTGAGTGCAGGTGCCAAAGAGACCAGAAGAGGGCGTCAGAGCCCTTGGTGACGGCACTCTGGTGGTTTATGTGGCTGTTGGGGATGGAATTCAGGTCTTCATGTGAGGCAAGCGTTTTACCGACTGAGCCGTCTCCCTAACCCTGGTTTGGAGATAGGGTCTTAGGTAGGCCAGAGTGGCCTCTAACTTGATTTGTAGCAGAGGATAACCTTGAACCTCTGACCTCCAGCATGCTGGGATTCCAAGCGTGTGCTACCACATCACATCTGATTTGTCATTGTTTTGTTTGTGGTGGTGGTGGTCTTTGTGATACTAGGAATGAAATCCAGGTCTCCAGGAATGATAGGCAAAGCACTCTTCCACTGAGCCATGGCCCCACTGTTATAGTCTGTTAAGTCCATCAACATGGGTTTTTTTTCTTTTCCCAGATTATGACAAACTAAAGCACAGAGGAGAGCTAATATCTAGTCAATTGGTGGGCTGGGAATAGTGGCGCACACCTTTATCCCAGCACTCCCAAGGCAGAGGCAGGCAGATCTCTGTGAGTTTGAGGCCAGCCTAGTCTACATAAGTTCCAGGACAGTCAGATCCACATAGTGAGATCCTGTCTCAAGTAAAGAAATAAATACTAAATAAATAAATAATAGAGTTAGGATTTGAACCCAGATAATCTGGCTCCAGAATTTCTGATTTTTTTTTTTTCCTGAGACAAGGTCTCATTCATATAGACCAGGCTGACTTTGAACTCTGTGTAGGTGAGGCTGGCCTTGAATTCCTGATCCTCCTGCTCCGCTTCCCACGTACTGGCAGTACAGGCCCACACCACCATGCCCACTTCCTCTATCATTTCCGAAGTTCTCACGCATACCTAAGTTTGTCCTGACACAGCTTGTTCCACTAACAAGCTCCTGTGTTATCTTTTGGGCCCCAGAATCTTGGGAGGCCCCAGAACTCCCTGCTCAGTTGTCTAGTGCGTGGACCTATTTATATATATATCCTGGTCCCCCCCAACATCAGGGGTAAGGAGACTAGCATGAAGATCAGCCTCCTGGGGGCGGAGCAAGGTGGAAATGGGGGAGGGGATAGTGTGACGGGAGACACATCGTCCACCACACACCTTCCTGTCCTGAAAAGCAGGGTGATCAGGAGAGACTTCGTGGAGGAAGTGGTTTTAGACTGTGTCTCAGCCCCGGCATCTCCCTCCCAGATGGTGCTTCAAGAGGCAGCTGGTGGACCTGGTGATGGAAGGAATGTGGCAGGAGCTTCTGGACAGTGCCCAGATTGAGATCTGCGTAGCTGACTGGTGAGCGGAGACTGGCGGGGCGCCCAGAGCCACAGCGATGGTAACTGGAGTGGGCTGGAGGGATAGCTCAGTCTCGCCCCATCAGCCCACAGGGTTGGGCTCCCTTTCCTGGGAGATACAGCTGCAGAACTAGGAGGGGAGGAGCCCTGCTGCATCCCAGGCCGGTTCCTGCACTCCTTTCCACCCTCTTCCCAAGCAGGCAGGCATGGGTTGCGCACACGAGCCCACGGACTGGCTCCATGCTATCATTCTACTCAGCGCCGGCCCTAAAACCTTGTGGCTAGTCAAGGCTTCTGACGAGTTGGCAACACTGGCCTAAGAACCCTAGCTGGAGACATTTGGTCTCTTCTCTTGGCCTCTGGTTTCTTCTTCAGGTCAACTCTTCCTGCCTGGGCGTGGCTCCTCCCTAGAGCACTGTAGTTCCACCCGCTCAGAGTAGCAACACCGTCTTCCAGGCCCTTTTCCCAGGCTTGGCTCCGCCCCCATGATTTGGCTCTGGCCCACCACTGGGGCCCATCTTCTCATAAGTGCCCAAACGCACTAAATGCTGTGCAAGTGGATAGGACCTTGGTTCAGCTGCAGCAAAGCTCGGCCCTCAGCCTCCCTCCTCCCAACCCGGAGAGCTGGCTGGGTGGCAGGGACCTGAAAACGCACTACCACCTGGCAGGTGGGGCGCCCGTGAGAACTGCGGCTGTGTCTACAGGCTTCGGGTCCGCCTGCTGGATGAGTATGAAAATGAAGTGGTCAAGTTCTCGGCCTCACCTAACCCAGTACTTCAGTGGACTGAGCGTAGCTGCCGACAAGTAAGTCCCGACTGCCCACTAGCTCCAAGGCCTGCGCCCAACAATCACCTTGCTGGGTTTCCCGGTTCATTGATGGAGTCTGAAAACAACAGCCAATTATCAATCCCTTACTACAGTACATCTCGACCCTGCTCTAACAGGCTTACTGATTAATCATTTTATTAGAGCATTTATTGAGCACCTACTGTGTTCAAGGTACTGTTTATGGTGCTGTAATGCATGAACCAAAGTCCTTGCCCTGTTACTATCCTAGGGTTGAGAAATTAAGCCACGGGGAGGGTGACTGGCCTTAAGTCCCAAAAGCACGCATGGAGGCAGGAGGATCAGGAGTTCAAGGACTTCTTCAGGTTTAGTGAGTTCAAGGCCAGCCTGGGCTACCTGAAACCCTGTCTCAAAATAAATAAGTGGTGGTGCAGGCCTTTAGTTCCAGCACTTGAGAAGCAGAGGCAGGTGGATCTCTGAGTCTGAGACTAGCCAGGGCTATATAGGACCTCTCTCAATCCATCAGTAACAAACGGGTGAAGACACTGGGGGAGGGTGCCAAGTTTGTGGCTCATTATGCCCCACAGAGCCCCACATGGGCTCCCACCTACCTAGCCCACCTCCTACTTCTCTCAGTCTGCGGCAGGCTCTCTTAGCTCACGGTCTCTGCACTGACAGTTGATCGTCTGCAACACTTTCTCCAGAACCTCATGTGGCTCCCAGCCCTCCTCATCTCCTCCAGTATCACCTCCATGAAGCCTCTTCCTGGTCACTTTCACCTCCTCCTACCTGTTCATACCCGCCTCCCTCCTGGAGCATGCCCACTGGTCTCCCTGACACCAGTCTTCAGCATCTAGTCCTTTCTTTCGCTGCTGTGCTCAAGAGTCTGCTGAGATGGAGGAAGAGGGGCCCACCAGCCTCAGCCTGTCACTCCTTCCCCACAGGTCTCTCACGTCTTCACTGACTTTGGCAAAGGCATCCGATATGTGTCTTTTGAGCAGTATGGGAGAGACACGCGTTCCTGGGTGGGACACTACGGTGCCCTTGTGACCCACTCCAGTGTGCGGCTCAGGATCCGTCTGTCCTAGCTGACCAGCCCTTCAGGACTTCCAGGACATACTGCCTTCTCCCGGATGGTGTTAGTCAAAGGTGGCTTTGCAGCCCACCCCCAGCTGAACAAAAAAAGGGGGTCCTGTGCGGCTCCCCTACACACTTGCTGTTTCAGCATCATGGCCCTCCTGTTGTGACACACCAGGGACCTAACCAGCTTGTCTGTAGCTTCCTTCTCTCCTCAAGCAGAGACCACCTTAAAGTGACAGGCACCTCTAGGTTACTGAGCCTGAGAACTGCTTCATGTATGGATGTCAGTGGGTAAACTGTGTCAAAACAAAAACAGTCCAAGCCAGACCTGATAGCACACACTTCTGATTCCAGCACTCTCGGTAGAGGTAGGAAGATCATGAGTTCAAAGTTATCCTCAGCTATATACTGAGTTCCAGGCCAGCCTGAGCTATGTGAGACCACGTCAAAAACACAAAACATCCAATAGACCAAGGTCAGAATATAACAAAAGGAGAAAGCTACTTATAAGGAGACAGTGACTTTTTAAAAAAAAGTATTTTAATTGTGTGTCAGTGTGTGGGTATGTACATGTGAGTGTGGGAATCCAGAGGGAACTGGAGTTACAGATGATAGTGTGCCACACAACATGGGTGCTGGGAACTGAACCTGAGTTCTCTGAAAGAGGCATTCACAATGATTTCTGCAGTTTGTGTAGACCAGTGGTTCTCAACCTTCCTAATACTGTGACCCATTAATACAGTTCCTCATGCTGTGGTGACCCCCAACCATGAAATTATTTCGTTGCTACTTCATAACTGTCATTTGCTACTGTAATGAACGGTAATATAAATATCTGTATTTTCCAATGGACTTCAGCAACTCCTGCAAAAGGGCCATTTGACCTCAAAGGGGTCACAAACCACAGGTTGAGAACCGCATGTGGGGAGCTCAGAGTACAACTTGCAGGAGTAGGTTCTTTCCTTTTACCATGTGGATCCGGGGGGTCAAGTTCAGGTCATCAGGCTTGTTGGCAGCCGCCTTCACTCACCGAGCCGTCTCCCCAGCCCTGGACACTGTCTCACCTGCACATTTGGGGGATGGGTTGATGGCGGGCAGGGAACGGAGGGCAGCTAGGGCATTCATCCTTGCAGCCGTGATGTTCTGAGAAGTCGCAGATCCAGCTGTGGGCCCCTGTGCCCATCCACCTGGGGACAATGTCTGTCTTTACTGCCCCCAGCAGCACCTCATCTTTCTAGGCTGGCAGCATTTCTCATCAGTTCCTCAGAGGCCCCCCCCCCCCCCCCCCCCCGCCACACACACCCTATGCCAGGTAACATCCTCCTCTCTCCTACCGAGTTGCCTGGCACCAGACAGGCTCTGGGGGAAGCTCCCCTAACACCTGCTCTAAATTCCCCCCAAACTGCCCAATAAAACTGGTGTTAAGGGGCTGCAGAGATGGCTCAGTGGTTAAGAGCACTGCTGTTCTTCCAAAGGACCTGGGTTCAATTCCCAGGACCCACATGGCAGCTCACGACTGTCTGTGACTCCAGGGATCCAATGCCCTCACACAGACATACATGCAGACAAAACACCAATGCACATAAAATATAAATAAATATTGTTTAAATAATATTATTTAAACAATAATATTAAAGAGGTGTTAAAGGGGCTGGCAGATGGCTCAGAGGTTAGGAGCACAAACTGCTCTTACAGAAGAACTAAGTTTGGTTTCCAGTACTGCACCGGGCAGCTTACTGTAACTCCAGCTCCTGGGGGATTCAACACATCTGGACTCCAAGGGCAGCTGCTCGCTCTCTCTCTCTCTCTCTCTCTCTCTCTCACACACACACACACACACACACACACACACCCCTAAATTTTTAATCTTAAAGACAAACAAACAGAAACTGGTGCTGAGACAGAGGTCACAGTGGAGCACTTGCCCAGCATTAAAAAGGCCCCATGTGTCCATCCCCAGCACCACACAAACCTGGGCATGATGATTCACGCCTGTAACCCCAGCACTCAGGTGGAGAAGGAGATCATTCAAGGGGCATCTTCAGCTGCACAGGGAGTTCCAGGCTGGCCTGGGATATAGACTTAGGCTCTGTCAAGCATATGAGACTGCAGGTGTCCGTCTGCAAGCTGTGCTCCTGTCTGCCTCCAGCCCCGATCCAAAAGTACATGTGGCCACGTGTGCACAATCAGAGACCATCAAGAGGCTGTGTCCGTGCTATGTATTGGAGGCAAGCTTCCAGGACCCAGGCCGTTTTAGATAAGACTCTCACTCCATAGCCCAGACTGGTCTCAAACTTAAAGCACCTTCCTACCTCAGCCTCTACAGTACTGGGGTTACAGGTGTGAGCCACCACTACACTTGGCTCCAGGCTAGTTCTTAAGGGTCCTTTCTCCAATGGCCTTCTATTTAAGACAGGGTCTCATATAGCTGCCCCCCAATCTGCTGTCACCAAGGACAGATTTGAACTCATGATCCTCTTGCTTTCATCTCCCAAGTACTGGGACTACAGATGTGAGCCATGGTTTGCCATGGTTCTTTCTCTCTCTCTCTCTCTCTCTCTCTCTCTCTCTCTCTCTCTCTCTCTTATTTTCCAGAGCTGAGGACCAAACCCAGGGCATTGCACTTGCTAGGCAAGGGCTCTACCACTGAGCTAAATCCTCAACCCTGGTTCTTTATCAATAAATGCCAAGTAGTCCAGGTTACATTAGAATGCCTTGCCCCAGGTCACCAGGCAGGCACTGTGTGTGTGTGTGTGTGTGTGTGTGTGTGTGTGTGTCTGTGCTTATTCAGGGCTGGAATCAGTTGAACTCCGGAGTCCAATAATGTGAGCGTAACTCCTACAGCTTAAAACCTGTGATCATAAAAGGCCACATTACAATTGATGCCACTATCCAAGGCAGGAAACTGAAGGCCAGAGGCAGGGACTCCCAGGGGCTAGGAAGACGGCTCAGTGGTTAAGAGCACTTGCTGTCTGTTTCTCCAGCCTCCAGAGGACAACCCCAGTTTGATCCCAGTACCGGCATCAACTGCTCACAATCTGCAACTCCAGCTCCAGAAGGGCCCCCACAAGCACCCACATACATACAGATTGATCAGAAATAAAAAATAAATAACAGCACATAGGCAAGAATCAGCAAACCGAGGCATATATAACCCCTTTTCCCTCCCTCTTCTGAGAAAGGGTCTCACAGGCATGCACCACCACTCATTGCCCATTTAAACGTTTCAACACCCTGCCAGTATCAAGCTTACTAATACTTGGCAGATGGCCACATTTGGGATGGGCCTTCACCCCTCTTGGTGCTGCAAGAACCCACACCGTCACCACCACACACATGTGCGAGCATGTGGAGCACCTGATTAACCATCTTCAGCACCTAGAACAGTTCCTCCGCCAGGGAACTGAGGTGCACAGAGATGAGCATTTGCCATCACAGCCGGGGACAGACACAGCATGATGGGTGACATCACAACCTGCAGATGTGTTTATTACAGCTCCCATCCCAGCATGAGGTCCCATCTGTGGACACTGCACATGGAAGCCAAGGGAGTGGGCAGGGGGAGCTTCCTCCCAATTCACCAGAACTCTTGCAGGTTAATAGCAGTCCTGATGAGGCCAAGTGAAGAGTTGAGCCCAAGACTAGCCGCCCTGGAACAGGAAGAACTGGTTTCCGAGGACCCAGTGCCTGACCACTGTCAATTATGGTCACTTCTTCTTTTGCACGTGGCCACAGTCATACTTGCCCCTCACAACTTTGAGTTTGACCCCAGGCAGGTCTTGGGTGCGACCGCCCTCCACCAGGACCACGTGGTGCTCCTGCAGGGTGTGGCCCTCCCCAGGGATGAAGCAGACGGCCTCTCTGCCCGTGCTGAGGCGCACTCGGCAGCACTTGCGGTTGGCAGAGTTGGGCTTCTTCGGCTTCCTGATGAATGTGCGTAACACCACGCCCTTCAGCTGTGGCCGGCCCTCTGTGGGACCCAGACGCTTAGGGGGTTCCTTCGGGCGGCCTAAGCGGTGCATCTGGTTCAGGGTGGCCATGGAACGTGTGGCCCAGAGTTGGGGACCTAGGGCCAGGCCTGTAGAGACACAACAGGGTCTACTTGGTTTCCATATTCTAGGGAGGGATCCGAGCCCTTTACAAGGTCATAACTGCTGATGTCTAGAGGTATTTGTGGGGACACACAGATGGCTCAGTGGTTGGAAGCACTTGCTGCTCTTGTGGAGGACAGGGGTTTGATTCCCAGCTCCCATGGTGGTAGCTCACAACCATTTGTAACTCTAGTTCCAGGGTATCTGACACATGCTTGTAATGCACTTACATACATGCAGGCAAAACATTCATACAGGGGCTGGAAAGATGCCTCAGTGGTTAAGAGCACAGGTTGCTCTTATAGAGGACCCAGGTTCAATCCTCGGCACCACATGGTGGCTAGCAACAGTTCCTGGGATCCGATGGCCTCTTTTGGCCTCCTAGGACACTGCACATAGGTGGTACGAGTATTCATGCAGGTAAGACATTCATACACATAAATAAGTAGAGGTATTTAGGAATAATACTAACAACAGCTAACCTTTATTGTCATACCCATAATTATGTTCTTATACATTTTAAATCTTTTACATAAGCTGAGCATGCTGGCAAAGCCAAGCCTTCTCAAAGACTCCACCTAACCCGCCATTACCTCCCACTCCCCGTTGGTTCCTTCTTCAAACTGCTCCAGCCTAGGTACCTTAAAAAAACAACAAAAACCCAAACAGACCACTGCAGCTGCAATGTAATGTAAGGAGAGGCAGGTGGAAATACTGGAGGAGATGTTTTCAAGGCAGACCAGTAAGACTTATTTGTGGAGCTAGAGAGGTAGCTTCGTGGTTAAGAGCACTGACTACTCTTACAGAGGACCCTGGTTCAATTTCTAGCACCCACAAGACAGCTCACAATCATCTGTAACTCCAGTTCCTGAGGATCTGACGCCCTGCACAAACATGATGCACAGATGTACAGACATATACAGGCAAACCTTACACACACAAAACTGAACACTTAAAAACAAACAAACAAACAAAAACAAGGTCTCACTATGTAGCTCTGCCTGTCCTGCAACTCTCTATGTAGATCAGGTTAGATAGTAAATATTCAGGTAAATGAAATCCCTCAGGACACTGTGCACAACATTTGATGTCTGGGGTATGTCTAAAAACATAAAAGGTTCCCCTCCAGTGGGAGGCACATCTTAGAATTAGAAAAATGTCACTTGAATGAATGACTAAAATCCCTGGCTTGGATTTCTCACCCATAGGAGGTCATCAATAAATACTTGCTGAGACACCTAACCAGGGGGACATGCTGAGAAAAGAACATTCGTTGGTATTGTTGCATGAACATCAGAGTGCACTTACAGAAACTAAGAGTATCATTAGCCAGTACAATCTTAAGGATTCACCGCTATCTACGTGGGGGAGCCATGACGATGATCGACTTAAACTCTGCTCGACACAGGAGCTTCCCACTCACTTCTTGTCCCTTGAGCCGGGGGCGTGGTAGAAAACCCCTGTAATACTTGGAAAGCTGAGGCGGGTGATCGATCAGGAGTTCAAGGCCATCCTGTCTACAAAGCGAATTAGAGGCTAGCCTGGACTACAGTGAAACCCTGTCTCCAAAACAAAAAAAAGCACCGTGTTTAAAGCTGATACCACCCGAGATCTGGCAAAAGCCACACAAGTCCCAGTGAGTAGCCCTCATCCAGCCTCGTCCCTGCGGCCCACGCTCACTTACCACGACTGAGGGACGTGGTGAGGCCACGGAGAAGGCCGGGCCAGGACATCTCGCCTTCTGTGCGTCCCTGTGTTAGGACATAAGATACTCAGAGCGGAGGTTGGGACCTGAGTCTCCTCTACAAGGCTAACCACAATGGAAAGTGCCCCCCGCAAATTCAGCCTCACTCTGAGCAGGCCCCCCGGG
This sequence comes from Peromyscus eremicus, assembly GCF_949786415.1. Lineage (NCBI taxonomy): Eukaryota > Metazoa > Chordata > Mammalia > Rodentia > Cricetidae > Peromyscus > Peromyscus eremicus. Next base: position 159,287,019 of record NC_081416.1, on the reverse strand, counting down.
ACCCACTCGCCCTCGCCCGATACTGGACGGGGAAAGTGAGGAGAGAAGAGAGAGGTGTTTGGAGAACAGATAAGTACACCCACCTCCCCAACCTAGCAGGGCCGTAGACACGCTGAAGTCTACCTCCAGCCCCTTCCGGATATTCTCTTTAGTGATTGGCCACTTCTTTTACGTCACGAAAGGGGCGGGACAAAGGAGACAATTGGATAATGACAGGATCTATCTTGGTTCGGCTTTCCTCATTGGAAGGGTTTCTGAAGCCTGGGCGGGAAATCTCTTTCCGCGTCTGATTGGCTCGTCCCTGGTGAGTGACTCCTTGTTTCCAGTCCAAGATGGCTGCGTCCATGGCACGGTTCTTGCGGCCTTTCGTGGCTCGCCAGGGGCTCCGGTCCCGAGGACGCTGCGTGTGCAACCAGAACCCAAGGAGAAGTTTCGCTACAGAGAAACGAGTGCGGAACCTCCTGTATGAACACGCACGTGAGGGCTACAGCGAGCTTCCTTACTTGGACATGGAGTCGGTGTGCGCATGCCCAGAAGCAACCGCGCGCGCCCTGGAGCTCCGCAAGGGGGAGCTGCGGCCGGCCGACCTGCCTGCGATTGTGAGTGCGCCTGCGCCGGCGGCGGGAGCGGGCTGCTAGCTTAACTGGGTTTGCCCTATGCATTCCAGGAATGGGAGGAACTACTTACAGGAATTTGGGTTCCTTCCCACGTTAGGCAACGTCTTGTGCATGACACCCACTTATGCGCCAGTGGCCCACTGAGAACTAAGGCCCCACTGATCGTCACGGATGCCTTTTGTGGCCCGCACGACCTTTTGCATATATTTCGCAATTGGATACTTGGTATCTACTCTAGTCTTGGAACTTAAATACCATTGTCTTCTGTGCTCGAACTTGATGCCAGGCTCGCCCCAAGGCCACAAAGAAAACTGAGGAGTGAGGTGCGAGTCAGATGGACAGGGACTCTTGGAGACAGCTCTGTATCCTGCTGTCATAGCAAGCTGATAAACAGGGTTGAGTGAATAAACACCTGCTGAGCAGATATTTAAGCAGCACTTACGATCCAGATGTTGAGACTAGGTGCGAATGATGAAATCGTTAGTGCTTAGGTAGTGCTACCTTATGGGGAACTAGAATTGGGGGGTCACCATGTCTGTAGTGAGTTCTGAATGTAATGGATCAGTCAAGTCTTCACAACTCTGTCCTGAACCCTTCTGTATTAGTTTCTGTTGCTGTGCTAAAACACCATGACCAAACCAACTTATGGAAGAATTTATTTGGGGTTAGCAGGGACAGAATGGCAGCGGGTGGCAGAGCAGTAAACTGAGAGCTCACATTTTTTTTTTTTTGGGGGTTTTTCGAGACAGGGTTTCTCTGTGTAGCTTTGCGCCATTCCTGGGACTCACTTGGTAGCCCAGGCTGGCCTCGAACTCACAGAGATCCTCCTGGCTCTGCCTCCCGAGTGCTGGGATTAAAGGCGTGCGCCACCACCGCCCGGCTTTTTTTTTTTTTTTTTTTAAAAACAGGGTTTCTCTGTGTAGTTTTAGTGCCTGACCTGGATCTTGCTCTGTAGACCAGGCTGGCCCTAAACCTCCCCAAACATCAGCAGCACTGACCAGATGCCTAGGAGCCAGAGCCTGTGGGGGACATTTCTCACTGAAACCACCACACCCTCTCACACCGGGCACTGTAAATCATGTACACTTTGGCCTCATTTAAGTTTCTGTGGGCCAGGTGGCCCAACCAGTAAGGACACTTGCTGCCAGGCCTGACAACCTGAGTTCTATTCCCAGATGGTAGGAGAAAACCAGCTCCTGAGAGTGTTGTCTTCTGATCTCCCTTCAAGCACAAACAAATGTAAATGCTTAATAATAATAATAACAATCTCTGGGCATGTTGGTGCACACTCCCCCGCCCCCCCCCCCCCCCCCCACGGTTTCTCTGTGTAGCTTTGGTGCCTGTCCTGGAACCGATTTGTAAACCAGGCTGGCCTCGAAACTCACAGAGATCCACCTGCCTCTGCCTCCTGAGTGCTGGGATTAAAGGCGTGCACCACCACTGCCTGGCTGTGATGAGTTTGAGACCAGCCTGGTCTACATAGCAAGTTCCAGGCTAGCCAGGGATACTTAAGGAGACCTTGTATTTAAAGAGGAAGAGCCAGGGGAGATGGCTCAGCAGATAAAGGTACTTACTACCAAGCTGACAACCTGAGTTCAGTCCCTGGGATCCACGCAGTGGAAGGAGAGAACCAACTCCTATAAAGTGTCTTCTCACTTCCGTGCTGTGGCCACACACAAAATAAATAAACAAGAAAGAAAAAGGAAGGTTTAGTCACCTTAAAGAAGTGACTTAGCCAAGCATGCTGGCACCCCTATAGTCCCACCACTCGGAGGACAGGAGGATTACAAGTTCAAGGCTACCCTGAGCTGCATTTCAATACACTGTCTCACAAAATCAAAAATAATAATAATATAAAAAGTCGCACATCCACACTTGTCCCTTGGTTGGTTTTGATCACACCAACAGAAGCGGCTGCAGGGTGAGCTGGGAAATGGATTGGTTCAGGACAGCTGTGCCCACAGGTAGGCTTCTGGGTGTTGTGGCACTAATGGGAGGGGACGCTGGACCTCACCTGCTGCCATCCAGGTGGCCATTTCACTTCCCCCTCGTGGTGTCCTCCCACAGATCTCCACGTGGCAGGAGTTGAGGCAGCTGCGGGAGCAGATCCGGAGCCTGGAGGCAGAGAAGGCGGCTGTGACAGAGGCGGTGCGGGCCCTGCTGGTGAGCATGGGAGCGTGGGGGCTCTGTGGGCCAGGGCCGGCTGGAGGCAACAAGGATGCCTCTGGCTGGGAGTAACAGGAAATCTAATTAAAGGGGCTTGGATCATGTAGAGAGTTGTTACCTAGTTATACAAGCCACCTAGTCCTGATGCTCCGAATTAGCTCTCCTCAGCATCCCCAGCCAGATTCTTTTCTTCTGTGTGCCCAACTTGAACACATAGATTGGACCCCATCCCAGTTCCAAGATGGCTACCACTGCATCGGAGACGAAAATTGAGCTTTTCTGCCTCAAGATCTTTTCCAGGAGCAAAGAGACCATTCCCTAAGTAGAATCCCTTCTTGTTGCCAGGGCTGGGACACCCACCCTCACAAGAGTCATCAGGACAGATAGAGTCACTATTGCTAGTTTAGGGCCAGCCCCCAGGGAGGTCCTGAACTGAAGGCTTTCCTAGAGAGGGACTGAATCAGGCCTGTGGGGAGGAGAGGGACTGGGTTAGACCTGGCTTCTTAACCTTTTCCCACTCACCAGCCCCCTTTTGCCAGAAACACTCATATTTGTTACATGTTTGATTTGTAATTGATTTCCATCATTGTGCATACAGAAAGAAACCCTTATATTGCCAAATATTTTCTAACCCCATCATTCAGTTACAGCACCCCATAAAGAGTCACAATCCAACATTTATAGAGCTTGACAACCAGTAGCACCAGCACTGATGGCTTAGTAGAAGTCACAAAGGGTGTGGTGGCACACAGCTGCAATCCCAGCCCCTCAGGTGGAGGCCCAAGAGTTCAGTGTCATCCTTAGCTGCTGTGAAGAGACACCATGACCAAGGCAACTCCTAGAAAGGAAAGCATTTCATTGGGAACTTGCTTACAGTTTCGGGGGATGGTCCATTATCATCATGGTGGGAAGCCGATAGGCATCGTGCTGGAGCAGGAGCCGAGAGCTTTACCTTGTGATGTGCAGGCAGCAGGCAGAGAGCAAGACACAAGGCCTGGTGTACGATTTTGGTACCTCACAGCCCAACCACAGTGACGTATCTCCTCCAGAAAGGCTGTGCCTCTTCATCCGTCCCAACAGCTGTCACCTGGGGACTAAGCATGTAAACTCGGGAGCCTCTCGGGGCCCCCTTCTCTTTCAAACAGCACAGCTGCATATCAGGTTCCAGGCCAGACGGCCCTACGGATCCCTCATTTAAAAACAAACCCGAGCCGGAGAGATGGCCCCGTGATTCTTGCAGAGGGTCTGAGTTTGGTTCTCAGCACCAGTCAGGTGGCTCACAACAACCTATAATTCCAGCACCAGAAGTTCTAACACCTGGACTCCAAGGGCATCCACACATGTACCGTACAGACACACACAGAGACTCATAAATAAAAAATAAAGAAACAACAGGGCCAAGAGTGTAGCTGAGTGGTAGAATGTTGTCTACATGGGCAAAGCCCTAGGTTTAAACTCAGATGCACAAAGACATAACTGAAGTAGAGGTAAGCCTGTCTCCCCCACAGAGCCCAGGAGGAGGGAGCAGGTGTCTCACTGGTGGGTGTCATTACTGTTGTATTGTGTTACCACCACTGGAGTACCAGTAGAGAAACCGAGGCAGAGTGGTGGAGGGACCCAGCCAGCACTGACAGATTCAGATGCCGTGGTCCTGTTTGAACTGTGACTTCTGTCTCTGCTCCGCATCCCCAAGTTCATTACCTAATCACCTTCCCCTTTCCTCCTCTCCACCAGGCAAACCAAGACAGTGACCAAGTGCAGAAGGTAGGGTTCCATGTCGGTTCCAGTTCTTCCACTGCCATGACAGCATTCAGACAGGGTCAGGAGGTCAGATAAAAAGAACAGCTTCCGGGCATGGAGAGATGGCTCAGCAGTTAAGAGCACTGTCTGCTCTTCCAGAGGTTCTGAGTTCCATTCCCAACAACCACATGGTGGCTCACAACCATCTATAATAGATCTGATGCCCTCTTCTGGCATACAGGGCACTCATACATAAAATATAAATGAAAAAAACAAAAACAAAAAAGAACAGCTTCCATTGGGGCTGGAGAGATGACTCAGTGGTCATAGTGTGTGCTGCTCTTACAGAGGACCCAAATTTGCTCTCTGGCACACGCATAGACATTAAAAACAAAAGCAGCATGTCTCTTTGTAAAAATAAAACTGGCTTCAGCCAGCTCCTTGACTCCATTACTAGGTTTATTCTGAGCCTGGCTTTGTTCCTTTCTGGCAGAGGAAGTCAGAGCTACGCACACCTTCCTGATAGTTCCCTCTAGAATCCTCTGGCTGATTATGGGTAGCTCAACTTGGTTCCTGTCTCCTCACAGCCAAAGCAAGAGAAGTTCCATTTGGGCAGGCCTGAGCCTTGTTTGCATGAACTTGCCAATTGAGCAGAAACTCAGGTTGCTGGGTGGAAAGAGGTGGCGAGCGTCTACATGGTGTCCTGCCAGCAAGGATGAGTCAGGCTGGTGGTGGGATCCCTGACCCTCCCCAAGGCTAACCCTCTCTGCCATGTCCAGGACCCCCAATATCAGGGCCTGCGGGCCCGTGGCCGGGAAATCCGGAAACAGCTCACACCGTTGTACCCCAGAGAGACCCAGTTGGAGGAGCAGTTCTACTTGCAGGCTCTGAGGCTGCCCAACCAGACCCACCCAGACACGGTAAAGGCCGTTGGAGCTGCAGAGGAGACGGCATCCGAGCTGCTGCCTTCCTCTGACACGCTCTTCTTCTTGCAGCCTGTTGGGGATGAGAGCCAGGCTAGGGTGCTCCATGTGGTGGGAGACAAGCCAGGTGAGTCACACCCCAGGGCCCAAATCAGTGTCCTTGGATCTCAGGCTGGGGGTGGGGCATGGGTGGTCTTGGGTCAGGACGGGCCTTGGGGCGCGGCTGGAGCAGCCCACCTGGCTTGGGCTGAGGCTGAGTCTCTTTACCCTTACTTCACTGGGTGCCCCTGGCATGGGTACAGTGTGTCTGGCCGTCTCTCTCTTCTCTAACTTGCTTTGCTTTGGTCCCCACTCTCTGGGGCTTTTCTTCCTAGCTCCTGTGTCTCTCTCTCTGTCTGCTCTCTCCTTCCCTCACCTCTCTCTCACTCTTCTTCCCTTCCCCCATGGTCCTCTCTTTCCTCCTTGCTCTCTAATCCCCCTCTCCAATTCATATTTCTTCCTTCCTTACCCCATTGCTTTTTATGTACGACCAGTTTTCTCCTTCCGACCCCGAGGCCACCTGGAAATTGGCGAGAGACTCGACATTATCCGGCAGAAGTGAGCCCCCCACCCCCACCCCCTGGGTCTCACCCCCCCTTACCCCATCACCCCACACTAACAGCTGGTAGCCAGCTCTGGCCTGCAGCCTTAGGGTACAAGTTGGAATGCCAGGGCTGGGCCTGCCCAAGATGAATATTTGATGCCAGGTCCGCCTAGCATCTGGGCCTCTGCCCCCTGGGTACTCGAGTCCTCTCCCCACCCACCCTGGCCCACAGGCACTGCTAGTTTTTCTGCCTGTCTGTCTCTAGGCGTCTGTCTCACGTGTCTGGCCACCGGTCCTATTACCTGCGCGGGGCTGGGGCCCTCTTACAGCATGGCCTGGTCAACTTTACCCTCAGCAAGCTTATCAGCAGGGTATGGCCTACCTGAGGACTACCTGGACAGGGTGGAATGGGTACCAAGCTCAGAGTGACTAAGCACTAGGAATGTAGCTCAGTTAACTGGTAGAGCACTTGCCTGGCATGTAGAAGGCCCTGGGTTCCATTCCCTGAATCATACACACACAGAGAGATGGTAACACACACTTTATCCAGCACTGGGGAAGCAGAGGCAGGAGGATCAAAACTTCAAGACTGACCCAGGCAACATAGTGAAACTGTCTCAAACCCCCGGGCGTGGTGTGTTGCAGTTCTCAGCATCAGTGTATGTTATCAACACATTAATTTCTAAGTCATCTGAGCTAGTGGGTGCTGTTATTATGCCCCCTTTGAGATGGGAAAACTGAGGCTTGAGGGGGAGGTAACTAGTACAAGGTCTCAGAGCTTGGCCAGGAGCCTGCGCTTGTAATTGCCACCCCTCACTTCCTGCTGCAGCATTGGGGGCATTTGGAGAGCGGTGTCCACTAAGGCAAGGAGTCCGTAAGCTGATAGCATGAATTCCTGGCCATGGTGGGGACATCACGGGCTTTCAGGTTTTCTTTCTTCTTTGAGACAGGGTCTCACTGTTTAACCTTAGCTGATGGCCTAGAGCTCCATGTGTAGACCAGTCTGGCCTCAAACTCAGAGATCTGCCTATCTGCCTCCTTTTAAGTTCTGGGATAAAAGGTGTTCTGTGGGTACTGGGAGTCACGGGAGGCTTCAAGCAGGGAAGGGATGTGTTAGATTTCACATGTGTTCGATTCAGTGGCATCTCCAGCTGCCCTCTGGATGAGCTGCAAGGAAAGCAGGGTGCTTGTAGCAGGAGAACCCGATAACAGGGTCGCAGGGCTCAGGCCTCTGCTGTGGGGTGGACTGTGGAATGGCGGTGCAGCCACTGACTCCATCCTCAGGCCTGTCTTAGGGTTATGTGACTCTCTTATGCCCTCTCCTGTCCCCAGGGCTTCACCCCCATGACGGTTCCAGACCTTCTGCGAGGAGCTGTGTTTGTGAGTGAGGCCTGAGTGACAGGCCCTCTCTCCCTGAGGAGACTGCCCTGGGCTGGGTCATGGAAGTCAGCCATAATGGGGCGGGGGGGAGCATTTCCAGATGCTTCTAGAGGAACCGCTGGGGTCGTGACCCCAGTACGGGGGAGGCCAAGGTTACCTGACCCCTGCACCCTTCCCCCAGGAAGGCTGTGGAATGACACCAAACGCCAACCCATCCCAAATTTACAATATCGACCCCTCCCGCTTCGAAGATCTCAACCTGGCTGGGACGGCAGAGGTGGGGCTGGCAGGTGAGCATCTGTCCAGGTGGTGGAGGGACAGCTTCCTGCAGGTGACAGATCATAACCTGGAGCTAAAGCGTACAGCTGTGGAGGTTGTTGACTGCTCAGAAGTACAGTGACTAGCCAGCCGTGTACCCTGACAAAATCTCTCTCCGACTTCCTGTGGGAGATGGCGCGACCCTGGCTAACCTCATCCTGCCTTTCTCCTCCCAGGATACTTCATGGACCATTCTGTAGCTTTCAGGGACCTGCCAGTCAGGTGATGCCCAGTTCCTTTAATCCTGGACCCTGTTGGTAATATCTCCTACCCTCCCTGACCCAACCTCTCATGCTCCTCCTAGGATGGTTTGTGCCAGCACCTGCTACCGGGCTGAGACAGACACCGGGAAGGAACCTTGGGGACTGTACCGAGTTCATCACTTTGCTAAAGTGAGTGGCGCAGACCTAGCTGGCCATGCACAGGTCACCACCCCCCCCCAGGACCTCCTGACCCAGTGCCCCTGCCCTGTCCCAGGTGGAGATGTTTGGGGTAACAGCCCCTGGGCTGGAGCAGAGCTCGCAGCTGCTGGATGAGTTCCTGTCCCTGCAGGTGGAGATCTTGACTGAGCTGGGCTTGCACTTCCGGTGCGGAGCTGGGTGGGGTTGGTGGGGTTGAAGAAGGGAGTGGGGTTGACTGGGCTGTCCTGCCACCTGCCTCCTTCCCTGGGTGAGGCCTCTGGACAGTATAGTCTCTGTCTGCCTTATCTTGCTATGTAGAAGTATGAAAAGCATGCATAGTAAAGCTGTTCCGTGACCCCTCTGGGGCAGTTCCTCATCCCTGGAGTGAGGGCCAAGAGACCTCATTGTCCTCCAAGGTGAAGCAGGATGTGAAAGGGAGGCACCAGCTATCACAAGGCCCACTCATCCTTTAGGACACACAGCTTTCCAGAGGGCTGAAGAAGGCCACCTCTTCCCCAGGTGACTCATTGCAAAAAACAAAAAACAAAAACAAAAACAGAATATACAATCACATGCCTGTAATCTCAGCACTTAAGAGGCTGTGGCAGGATTTCCATGAGTTCAAGACCAACCTGAACTATAGAGTGTGGTCCTGTCTCAAAATAACTAAGTCAATAAAACTGAAAAGGCTCATATTTACAATCTTAGCACTAGGGAGTCTGAGGCAGGAGGATTGCTGTGAGTTTGAGGCCAGCCTGGACTATGAGACCCTGTTTCAAAGGAAACAGAAAAGTGCCTGCTGTGCAAACAGAGAACCTCAGTTCTGATCTCCAGCACCCACATAACCCCTGGGGTGAAGGCGTGCATCTGTGACGCCAGTGCTGGAGAGTCAGAGACAAGTGGATCCCTAGAGCGCTCTGCCCAGCCTCTAGCGCTGTCAGTGAGCACACACAAACACAGGGCCTAGGGGTGCACACCTACAATCCCAGCGCTTGTGATCAGGACCCTGTTCTAGGCCATTCTCAGCTATATAGTGAATTCTAGGCCAGCCTGGGCTACATGAGACCCTACCTCAAAAAGCCATACAAAAAGAAAAAGGCAGTTAGAGAGAACTCCCAAACTGGAGGTGCTGTGCTGGACCAGAAGAGTGGCTGGGTGAGTAGCCCATAGGCTGCTGCATGGCTGTCCTTCCTTCCCACCCTCTGCCTTCTGTCTCCTCTGGGTACCACCACCCCAGCACCGGGTTCTCCTCATCCTCTGTGTCTTCTTATCCCCTTCTTTCCCGCCTTTTTGTCGTCCTCCTTGTCCTCCTCCTCTTCCACTGACCATCCTTCACCCTTGCCCAATATTTTTACCCTGTTTTTGACCTTGGCCTTAGGGTGCTGGACATGCCCACCCAGGAACTGGGCCTTCCTGCCTATCGCAAGTTTGACATTGAGGCCTGGATGCCTGGCCGAGGCCGATACGGAGAGGTGAGAGCCCTGGCCTAGTGGGGACATGCAGTAAGACGCTGGAGGATGGGCCTGTCCCCAAGACAGCCTCTCAATCATCCCTGCTCCAGGTCACCAGCGCCTCCAACTGCACAGACTTCCAGAGCCGCCGTCTGTTCATCATGTTTGAGACGGAGACTGGGGAGCTGCAGTTTGCACATACGGTGAGGCCCACACTGCATCTCCACCTTCCCATCCTCTGCAGCACCTCACCCCCATCCCAGGGCCAGGACGGGGTCAGAGCCTGGCCCTGAGCACACTCTTCTCCCAGGTGAATGCCACGGCTTGTGCTGTTCCCCGAGTCCTCATTGCCCTCCTGGAAAGCAATCAGCAAAAGGTGAGAGGTCCCCAAGCCTGGAATCTCAGGTTCAAGGCCTGTCTGGGGAGCTTTACTATCTCAGTTTAAAAGTAAAACAGGAGCGGTGGTGGCGCACGCCTTTAATCCCAGCACTCGGGAGGCAGAGCCAGGCGGATCTCTGTGAGTTCGAGGCCAGCCTGGGCTACCAAGTGAGTTCCAGGAAAGGCGCAAAGCTATACAGAGAAACCTTGTCTTGAAAAACCAAAAAAAAAAAAAAAAAAAAGTAAAACAGGTTTAATAGTAGAGCCCCTGCCTAGAATCCCCCAGTGAGGGGCTAGCCTGTGGCTCAGTGGTAGAGCCCCTGCCTAGAATCCCCCAGTGAGGGGCTGGGGGTGTGGCTCAGTGGTTAAGAGTTGCCTGTCATGGGACAGATCCTGGGTTCAGCTGGCAGTACTAAATGGATGGGAGTGGTGAGAATTTGAGACTCCCCCAGCAGCTGAGGGAGAGCTGGAGGAAGGCCAGCATCCTCATAACTGCTCTGTCCCCAGGATGGTTCTGTTCTCGTGCCCGCTGTCCTCCAGCCCTACCTAGGCACTGACCGGATCACAGCCCCTACCCATGTGCCTCTCCAGTACATCGGCCCCAACCAGCCCCAGAAGCCCAGGCTCCCTGGCCGGCCTGCTGCCAGCTGACAACTGTCTGCTCTAGAGATTGGCACTCTGGAGACCCCAGACACGTAGAACCTTTACCCTGGAGCCAGCCCTGAAGTCTTTGTACTTGTCACCTCCCCCCGAACTCCTGGTCTACCGCTCTTCCTCCCCTGCCACTGAATTATTGGCAGTGGCCCTACTGTCACTGGGCTGTCAGCCAGAGGCATGTCGCAGCCTGTGATAAGAAGAAGGCCAGACTGCTTGCTCTTCCGAAGGTCCTGAGTTCAATTCCCAGCAACCACATGGTGGCTCACAACCATCTCTAATGAGATCTGGCGCCCTCTTCTGGCATGCAGACAGAACACTGTATGTATAATAAATAAATCTTTTAAAAAAATAAAAAAAATAAAAAAGAAGAAGGCTAGCTGGAGAGAGCTGGAGGACACCATCCCGTCTTCCTCCTCCCGCCTTGGTACTGAGCAGAAGACCCACAATAAACGGTCCCAAGAGCAGAGTCTTCTGGATCTGTGAGCGAGAGAGGTGCTAGGTGACTGCTCCCATGCTGGGTGGCTTGGGGATCCCCAGGGTGACTTTGGCCGATGGTCCCCAACTCCTGTGTTGTCCAGAGTGTCACACTCGTGGAAGCTGATCCCCAGAATCCTTTGCGCTCACCTCACCCTTCACAGGCACTCCAAGCCCTTTGCCAACATTAGCTCTCTGCTCCCTCTCCCCCGGTGGATTTTGCTCAGCACCTTGAGTGGCTCCACCCTTCGGGCTATCCTCGGTGTTTTCCCACCTTCGGTGGGTTAGCAAACCTGCAGTTTTACCTTCAGAATGTTCCAGGATCTGCCAGTTGCCCGCTCCTTCCTCCTTCCTCAGCCCTATTCTTCAACTGGCCACTCTGGTCTCCCACCTGGATATTCACAAAAGACTCCTTGTCTCTGCCCCCTGGGAGCATCTGAGTTGGGGTGTGGCCCTCCCTGCCCAGGGTCCTCCTGTGGCTCTATCAGTGTAAAGGACAAGGGTGCCATGACTTTTTCCTCTGTCGGATTCACTGCCATCACTCACTCTTCTGCATAACATCATCTGCAAATGTTGACTGTCCAGCTTCCCAAGTGTGAGTTCCAGCAGGGCTGGACATTGGCCAGTTGATTCACTGCTGTAGATCCAGCTCTATGGAGAAGAGTTGGCATACAGTAAAGGACCAGTGAAAGTTACTGGGGGAATCTGGTGTGGCTCAGTTAGAGTGCTTGCCTAGCATGCACAAATCCCTGGGTTCAATTCCCTAGCATAGAATTAATTGGGCATTTTAGTATGTATCTATAATCCCAGCACAGGAACAGAGGCAGATCTGGTATACATAAATTGAAGCCAGCCTGGAATATATCAGGTCCTATCTCAAAATATGAATTCCTGGAGTCTGGTGTGCTGACATGCATCTGTGGTCCCAGCATGGGGAAGCTGAGGCAGGAAGATCCAGAATTAAAGGCTTGCAGGTGTGGTAGTGCACGCCTTTAATGTCCACACTTGGGAGGCAGAGAGAGGTAGATCTGTCTGAATTTGAGGCTAGCCTTGTCTACATAGCAAGTTCCAGGCCAGCCACGGTTACACAGTGAGGCTCTGTGTTAAAATGAGGAGCTGAGCTGGGCAGTGGTGTGTTGCTAGAATTTTCTTGCCTGGCCCACGGTCAGGGCAAATCTCTCTCACCTGCCAGTCCTACAGCCGCTCAGACCCGACCAAGTAAACACAGAGACTTATATTGGTTACAAACTGTATGGCCATGGAGGCTTCTTGCTAACTGTTCTTACAACTTAAATTAATCCATTTCTATTAATCTATACCTTGCCACATGGCTCGTGGCTTACTGGCATCTTCACATACTGTTGTCATCGTGGCGGCTGGCAGTGTCTCTGACTCAGCCTTCCACTTCCCAGCTTTATTCTCCTCCTTGTCCCGCCTACACTTCCTGCCTAGCCAATGGCCAATCAGTGTTTTATTTATTGACTAATCAGCAACACATTTGCCATACAGAACATCCCACAGCAGTGGTGGCACACGCATTTAACCCCAGCACTCACAAGGCAGAGGCAGGCAGATCTCTGTGAGTTCGAGGCCAGCCTGGTCTACAAAGTGAGTCCCAGGACAGCCAGGGCTACTCAGAGAAACCCTGTCTCAAAAAACAAACAAAAAACAACCACCAAACAAAAAACCTGAAGAGATGGCTCAGCCGTTAAGAGCTCTCACTGGCTGCTCTTTCAAAGGACTCCATGGCCACAAGCACTCGTGTGTACTTACGCACTGCCACGTGCCTAACGGCAATTTCAAATAGAGGATTTCACAGCTAGTACAGGCTGTCTCTAGCAAGACCCGGTCTCCAAGAAACAAAAATAGATTGCTGGACATTGTCTGTGGTGGTTCACACTTGTAAGCCCTCTAAAATTAGAGGCGAAGACAGGAGGATTGCCACAAATTTGAGGCCAGCCTGAGCTACATAGCAAGACCCTGTCTTCCCAAAAAGAAAAAAAAGAAAAGCAAGGGAAAATGTTACCTGGTGGTTGGTTAGGACTTCATGTGAAAAGTGCTACACTAGCGTGACAACCTGAGTTTGGATCCTTGGAACCCACATAGAAGCCATGTGCTCTTGTAACCCAAGCACTAAGTGGACGGACAGTTGGATCTCAGGAGCTTGCTGGCCAACTGGTCTATCCTAGCTCCAGGTTCAGTAAGAGACCATCTCAGAAAATAAAGTGCGTATGTCACACACATGGTACTGGGGTGGCATGTAGCCCCATGAAGTTCCCAGTGCAGGGCACTGCCCAAGCACCCTCACATTTCATTCTCACCCAAGAGCTCTGGAGTAGGTTGTCACCAAAACTTTCCTAAATATAACAAAGCTTAAGCAGTTGTCCCAGCACTGCACAGCTGGTGGATGGTGGAGCGGGGACCTGGCCAGAGGAGCTCGCACCTCCGAGGAAATAGATTTAGGAGGATCCACTTTCCAGATGAGGGGAGCTGAGAAAAGGAGAGTTGCCCAGTTCCCATGTGAGTCTCTGGGGAGAACCTTCCCCCACACCCCCACCCCGTGCTCCTGGGCCAGAAGCCCGGAGGGGTGCATGCTTGAGTGTGTTCCCATGAATAATTGAGGGTCCTGGAGCGTCCCACAGCTGTCCTCTCTCCCTAAGCTGGGGAGAGGGTGGTGGTGATGTCATTTCCTCCCCCTGCTGGGGCCACTGCACCTGGGTTATAAGGCTCTGGCACTGGCTGTCCACTCAGGGGAGAGGTCCCAGGTCCAGACTCCCCACCATGCTGCGCCGGGTACCCACCTCCACAGTGCTGCTCCCGCTGTTGGCCCTGCTGCTGGGGGCTGGTGAGTCCAGAGTCCACAGAGGGATTCGGTGGCAGGGCAGTACACCTGGGGTCGGGCTATAGACGGGCAGCGGAGCGTACACATAGGGACAGCACACGTGGCCGGTGTGGCTGGTGGACTGAGGTTCTGGGGAGTTGGGATCAGTACCACGGACAGTGGCTGTTTCCTCCCTCCACAGCCTCCTCGGCTCCCCTGGCGCCCAGACCCTCCAAAGAGGAGGTGAGAGAGGAAACCTTCTTTGCCCTCCCCATCCCGTTGGGTCCCCTCTGCCCAACTTCTCCAGGATCCCCACCTCTTTCCTTTGATCGATAGCCACTCTGTTTTCCCAACTCCCTTGCCCTTGGCCTTCCTCTGACCTTTCTTCTTGCCCCCAGCTAACCCGCTGTCTAGCGGAGGTGGTCATGGAGGTGCTGACACTGGGCCAGGCCCAGAGAGGCCCCTGCACAGCTCTGCTCCACAAAGGTAGGGAGGCCTTAGTTCCCCTCAGACTCCCAACATCCTTCCCTACTCTCCTACTGGCCCACAGTGCATGGTGGAAGAATTCCCAGGTCTGGGATAGTGTGGTACTACTTACCCCCCCCCCCCCCACATGACAAGCCTTGCTCCCTTGAAGCTCCCTGCAGCTTAGGGACTGGAGCATCTGCAGCCAGTGATGCCCCCTCCCAGTGCCAAGCAGTTACCTTCATGATGGCGGGGAGGACCCGGAACTCTTCAGGGCCTCCATTTCTCAGTTGGATGCACAAAGAGCACCCTGTCTTTTCCTGCCAGAGATATTCGAGACAGAGCCCCGTGGCTGTGTGTCCCTTGAGGAGAAGAGGATGCTGGGTGGGCAGTTCAACAAGCAGGAGGCTGGAGAGATGAGGTCCAGCCAGGAGATAAGGGACAAGGAAGAGGAGGAAGCAGAGAGGACCCACGAGTCTGAGGTGCGGGAACAGGCCATCCACACACAGCTCCACAGCCGGCTCCATCAGGAGGAGGAGAAGGAGGAGGAAGAGAAGAGCCAGCCAGGGAAGGCCTTGGAGCGTATGTGGGAGCAGCAATTAGAGAGTGCCAGGGGCCCCCAGAAGCGGGTGGCTGAGAAGGCCAATGATGAGGAGACGGCCCAGTTTCGGGCAGAGGAGAAGGGCATGCAGCTGCTGGACGGAGGCCGCCACCTGTGGCAGGGGGCCGAGATGGCCGGGGCAGAAGGGCGTGAAGGGTCCTCAAGCCACCATCGCCACCCGGAGCAGCCAGGCACCAAGGCCAAACAGGAGGAAGAGGCAGAGGAAGAAGAGGCATCAGAGCAGGTGAGTGGGGGGGGGGGGCACTCCAAGGCCACCCAAGGGGTCTCTTCCAACACCTCCCAGTGCTGGGCCACAATCAAATCCACCATGAGATGGGTCAGAGTGACCAAGTATGCACCAGGACTAGGTAGCATCGCCCAAGCAAGGACAGTGACCAGGAAGACCCCACTAATTACCCAGAGCATCAGGTAAGCCACCGTTGCCGGTCTGCACCAGTAAGTCGGCTCCCACGGGAGCTAGCGGCTACTCTCCTGGTTCACTAGGCTAGTGACAGACTGTTGGCTAAGTCATGCAAAGTTGAACATGTCCCACAGGCCAGCAAGATGGCTCAGGGGGTAAAGGCACTTGCTGCCAAGCCTGGGGACCTGAGTTCAATCCCTAGCTCCCCCATGGAAGATGGAGAGGACTGACTCCCACAGGTTGTCCTCTGACTCTCCACACACGCTGTGGTACACATGTGCACATCCACATCCACAACAAATAAAGGTATAAACTTGGTTTTTCCTTTTTCAATTATGGGCTGGAGAGATGGTTTAACAGTTCAAAACAGTTTTCTTTTACACGAATTAAATATAACCTTAATTGGGAGCAGCAATCAAAATGGCCATCACCTCAGATGGGTCACCCAGGGCCAGATATAGGTTTATGGTAGAATGTATCCCTAGCATGCACAGGCCCTGGGTTCAATTCCAAGCACTACATAAACCAGCTGTGATGACACACATCTGTAATTCCAGCACTCAGAAAGTGGAAGCAGAAGGATCAAGAGATCAATGTGGCAGGAAATGTGGACCTCCATGCTGGTCAGCTGGGAACAAAGATGGTAGCCATCACTGACCATGACAGACAGCTAGGAAGAGACTTCAGTGTATGAAGTGGCAGGTCTGATTCACAGTGGTCACAGAGGTGGTAACTGGATTTCTGATCTCCCCCAGGAAGATGATGTGGAACGGCTAGAGCGCATGAAGGAGCAGCTAAAGAAGGCCACCGCCATGCTGGGAGAGGCACTTGGGAGGGAAGGCTAACCCCTCGCCACTCTCCTCCTTTCCCATACTCCCTAAGGCTCAGACAGTTGCCCTCAGAGCCCCCAATCCACCTGGCATCCTGCTCCACTTCCAGCTGGCAGGGACTGGTGTACAAGGGTGTGCCTGAGAACCGAGTCTGAGAGAAGTCTGAGGGGGGCAGGGGCTGGGTTCAGACTGACTCAGCGCCCCCCCCCCACCATCCCTCTGAGTGAATAAAGCACAAAGCAAACCCCTGGCTCACTCTTGGCTTTGGAGGGATGGGCCTGAAATAAGCAGGGAAGCACTATCGATCTGGGCTCTGGCTGTCAGGTCGGAAGTTTTATTAAATTGGAAATTATATTAATATTAGAACTTAAGTCAGGCGGGGTTGGGGTCATCAGGAAGAGGTTTGGATGCCGGGGAGGGAGGTAGCCGGTTTTGGCTCCTGCCACTGTGGACCACGATGTCATCATATTCATCCTGGGGACAGAGAGGGATAGCACAGGGGTCAGGTACTGCCCACTGCCCAGGTCACAGCACCTAATGGGGTCTCACTGTGACACCTGGGTCCCCTTTACCCTTCCTTTAATATCCTCACTCTCAATGCGCCATGCTGGAGGCCATGGCTCAGCACCCCTTCCCCACCACTACCCTGTGGTCCCAGCCCCCCAGTGGCTCAGGTATCACAACCACCTGACTTGGCTCTCTCCCCTCTGCCTTCACCCACCTCCGGCCCTCTTCCTGCTCTACCAGCCCATCCCCAGGGGTATGCTGTTGTCTGGGTTCTTCACTAGTGCTCCCCCACCCCCCCCACCCCCCGGCTGAGGTCTTTCCCTACCACCAGTGTTCCGGCCACTCTGACCAAGGTCACCTACCTACAGCCCAAGTTCTGCATCTCCTGCTGTCAGAGTTCAGACCCTCTCTGCCTGTGTTCATGCCCACCTCTGGAGGAAGTCTAACTTAGCTCGTCTTTGTTGGTGTTTTTCTTTTTCACGGTCTCACTATGCAGCCCTTGCTGGCCTCAAACCCACAGACATCCACTGCCTCTGCCTCCTGAATCCCGGGATTCCAGGCTAATGTGTGCCACCATGACAGATTGCCTTAGCTGTTCAGCCACCACGGCCACCACTGCCCAAGTCTACGGCAGTTCCCCCATCTCCTGTGTCCCCTGTCTGAGTTCCCTGAGAGCATCCGCCCAGCTTTCTCGTTCCTGGTTGACCCTGACCCTGCAGCTGGGGTACCCGCTCCCGACTCACGCCCTCATCTCTCGTTGCTGGTTGACCCTGACCCTGCAGCTGGGGTACCCGCGCCCGACTCACGCCCTCATCTCTCCTTGCTGGTTGACCCTGACCCTGCAGCTGGGGTACCCGCACCCGACTCACGCCCTCATCTCTCCTTGCTGGTTGACCCTGACCCTCCAGCTGGGGTACCCGCACCCGACTCACGCCCTCATCTCTGCTGTCGCTGTCACTGTCGCTGCTGCTGCTGCTGCAAGGGCCGAGCTTATCATCCTCATCGTCGGGTTCAGGGGCTCCATGCGCACGGAGGAGGCGGGCAAGGATGGGGTTGGGCCGCAGCAGGGCACTGCCAAGTGGCGTGCGGCCCCCATACATGCGGGCGGTGGGGTCAGCCCCGGCCTTCAGGAGAAGCTCCAGCACGGTGGCCGCCTGGGCCTCTACTGCCAGGTGCAGAGGGGTCCGGCCGCACGTGGGCTCCTGTGGATGTGCCAGAGCAGTCAGTGAGACCGAAGAGGGGACTGTGCCTTCCCCCACACGGGCCCACCACCGTGGCTCACCGGTTTATTGAGGTCAGCTCCAGCATTCCTGAGGAGCCGGACCATCTCCACATCTTTGTGGATGACAGCTACATGGAGTGGGGTGTGGCCTGGGGATAGAGCAATTGGTGTCAGATGAGAGGCTAAGGAGCCTCAGCTTGGTCATGACCCTAAGAAGAGCTATGTGAGCTAAGGATACCGGGTTTGGAGGCTGGCTGCTGAATTCCAGATGCCTCAGTGTCGGCATGCTGGTGGGTGTAAGCCTGAGTGGTGCAGGGTCTGGGATCTACAAGCCTGGGGACGCTGAATGAGAGCACTTAATCTGTGGACCAACAGAACCAAGTCTTTGGTCTGCCTTCACAAAGAACAGAGGCTGGACTGGGATGTACAGCTCTTGAGTTCCATCCCCAGCATCAGAAAGAAAACAAACAAGGATAATAACAATAGAAGTCCCACAAAGGACCTGGGACACTGGCTACCAGGTGACCTCAGCCCATTTATGGAGAAGCCAGGTTCTTTTCCCACGAGGCCTGACTGAGGAGGGTAAACTCTGCATCCTCTGCCCATGGCTGGGAGCGTGGGATGGATCCTCTCATCCTGGGCAGGCTGGGCTAGTGACTTATACTTGGGAACAGTTCTGGAGGGAAGGCACCTTGCAGATGGGTAGTCCAGGCTCAACCACTGTATCCTGGCATTTCAGGATCTGTGGGTGGCAGGTCTGGGCCTCAAGTGGTTTGATGACCAGGGGAAGAGGAGCTCTGTATGTCTAATTCTTAATACCCCTGAGGCGGAGTGAAGGTCCTTGGACCCAATGCTGGGATTTCTGGAGTCTGGGGATAATCTTGCTTTTACGAGCTTTGGGGTTTTTTTTTGTTTGTTTGTTTGTTTTTTGGTTGTTGTTTTTTTTTAAACAGAGGCTCACTATGTAGCACAGGCTGAACCTGACCTCATGATGTTTCTGCTTCTGGCTTCTACCACCCAAGGGCTGGGATTATAGGCACACATAGCCATGCCCTGAGGTGGGTGTTTGTTTGAGACAGGGTCTCCTGAACCTATTCTGGCCTCAAACCAGCTAGATAGCAGCAAAGATGACCCTGAACATGCCTAGTTTGTGCCGGAGATCAAACCCAGGGCTCCGAGTATGCCAGATAAGCACTCCATCGATTTAGTTATATCTGCAGCCAGCGGCTGGGTTTCAAGTTGGGTAAGAGCCAGTAGCTTGGTTCCCTGGCTCTGGCCAGGAGTTCGCGTCCTTCCCTCACCCTCATAGTTTTCAGCTTCTAGCTGCAGCTTCCAGTCTTCATCACTCGGCTCCTCTTCGTTCTCTGGGTTGGGCTGGGGGTTCACAGCAACAGGGGTGTGGCTGGTGTCTGGGGTTTGGTCCTGGCTCTGAGTGAGGTAGATATCTGAGGCATCCCTTGGGCATCTGGGGCGGGCCTGGAGCAGCACGCATGCGCACGTGTGGGCCCTCACCCGGCAGGCCAAGTGCAGCGCGGTGTGGCCCCCTCTCTCAGCCACCAACACTCCTGCGCCAGCTGCATACAACTTCTCTACCGTGGATGCCTCCCCCAGGATGGCTGCTAGGTGCAGGGCTGTCTACAGGGATAGAGGGCAGGGGTTAGGGCCATATTGACAATCCCGGACCCAGCTCCCTAGAGCGACCATCCCCAGTGGCTTACTTGGCCTAGGTCATTCTGCAGGTCCAGGTACTCAGTGCCGGCGGAGAAGCCCAAGAGGAAATCCAGGAAGGGCTCATGCCGATGTATCACGGCCAAGTGCAGGGCCCTGGGGACAGAAGGCAGGGGTCAATAAACAGAGTGTCTACTGTCTGCTACAGACTGTGGCCACAGTTGGAACACTTCGGTGTCCGGGAGAGCAGGGACAGGAGTTAATCCAGCAACTTGGTTTGTCTGGCTGGTTGGTGTTCTGAGATAAGACAAGGGTCTTCATAATTGCCCAGGCTGACCTTGAGTTCAAGTTCTTCCCGCTTCAGCCTCCTGAGTAGCTGGGCTGGCAAGCCTGTGAAAAGTAGGCCCAGCCACCAACTTGGTTTCACCAGTGTTTATAAGGAACTTAGCCAGCTATAATAGCTCAAATTCCTGCACCTGGGGAAGCTGAGGCAGGAGGATTGTTATTTCAAGGCCAGACTGGGCTACATGGTGGGTTCTAGACCAGCATGGTCAAATACTAAATAGTGAGATTCTGTCACCAAAAATAGGCTGGGCATGGTGGCATTGTGAAAGAGGCAGAGACTGGTGGATCTTTGTGAATTCCAGGCCAGTCTGGTCCACACGGTGAGTTCCAGGTCAGCCAGGGCTACACTGTGAAACCTTGTCTCACATAATAATAATGAAAGTGAAGAGCAATGGAGGTAGACAGTGACCATGGGTCAATGGCTTCCACACACAAACACACACATACACACACAGACTCACTGGGTATGATAGCCCCAGCTTCTAATTTTAGCACTTCAGAAGTTGAGGCAGGAGGATCACAAGTTTAAGGCCAGCCTGGGCTACACAGGGAAGCCCTGACTCAAAAATCAAAATACAAAAAAGTGGAAAACAAGGGCTGGGGCTGGGGTGGGTTGGGGGAGCACTTGCCTAGCATGGGCAAGACCTCACACACACACACAACAATGGCTCTAATAACAGACCTTCAATTACATAAAGCAAAAGCTAACAGAATGAGAAGCAATGGACAAATCCATAGACTTGGAGATTTCCATAGGTCTCTGTCACCGATTGTTCGAAGGAACGGAAGATATCAGCAAAGAGACAGTAGACTAGAAGAGCAGGGTTTGTGGTTGTTGGTGCTTGGTTTTTGCAGCAGTGGACTGAACCTAAGGCCCCGTGCATGCAGGGAAGCATGCTACCACTGAGTTACATCCTCAGCCTTTGTTCCCTTTATTTTGAGATAGAGCTTTGCTGTTAGTGTTCCCCAGGATGGACTTGAATTCACTCTGTTCCCAGGCAGGTCCTGAACTTCAGAATCTTCCTGCCTCAGTCTTCGTTGTAGCTGGAAATACACACACAGCTTTGAATAACACTGCTAACCAACACTACCTCTAAATCACAGACTATTTATTTATTCAGTGTATGTGTCCTTGACTGTATGGATGTGCATGGCGTGCTAACAGAGGCCGGAAGAGGGCAGCAGACCCCTGGGGACTGGAGTTATAGACAGTTGTGAGCTGCCATGTGAGTGCTGGGAACTGAACCTGGGTGGGTCCTCTAGAAGAGCAGCTATTGCTCTTAACTAGTGAGCCATCTCTCCAATCCCATTTTATATATTCTTTATAAGTGTACAAATAACACATTCTGGGCAAAAAAAAAAGAGTCTCAGTAAATCAAAATGAATTCCCATGGGGACACAATTCCTGACAGAGCACTTGCCTAGCACTCAGAAGGTCTGGGGTTGATGCCCAGCACTCAAAGAGAAAAACTAGAGACTTCAAATCAAGCAAAGAATATTCTCTGCCCACAGTGAAATGAAATTCAAAACTGGCAACAGAAAAAAGACATCTGGAAATTCCTCCAAGGGTGGAAATGAACATGCTTCTTCATAATCTACTGGCCAAAGGAGAAATCAAAAGAGAAATCAGAAAATATTCAATTAAGTGAAAACAAAAATACAATATATCAGAAGTTCTCTGGAGGGAATATTTATAGTGCTCAATGCACATTAGAAAAGAGAAAAGGGGGCTGGAGAGATGGCCCAGTGGTTAAGAGCACTGGCTGCTCTTCCAGAGGACCCAGGTTCAATTCCCAGCACCCACATGGCCACTCACAACTGTCTATAACTCCAGTTCCAGGGGACCCTGACACCCATGGCAAAAACCACCAATGTACATAAAATAGAAATAAATACATTAAAAAAGAAAAAAAAAGAGAAAAGGTGAGCTGGGGAGTAGCCCCCTTGGTAGAGTGCTTGCTTAGTGTTCACAATCAGTCCCCAGCAGAAGCCAGGCATGCACCACCATGCCTAGAACCCCAGGCAGAAAGATCAAGAGTTTAAGGCTAGCCAGGTAGTTGTGGCGCACGCCTTTAATCCCAGCACTTGGGAGGCAGAGGCAGATCTCTGTGAGTTCAAGGACAGCCTGGTCTACTGAGCGAGTTCCAGGACAGGCAGCAAAACTATTCAGAGAAACCCTGTCTTGAAAAAAAACCAAAAAAGGAAGGGAGAAAAAGAAAATTACAAAACTTAATCCAAAGTAATTAGAATAAAATAATAAAGGAACAGGGACCAATAAAATAGAAAGCGAAAAATAAGAAAATTAAGGAAACTACACCTGGTTCTTTAAGATTAGCGTTTATTGTGTTCCCCTCATGGGTCAGACACTGAGTCACTGGGCATACTCAATAAGCACAAAGGACAAAAAAATCCCGGGTACAATCCCTTACACAGACCTTCACCACAGCTGTCTCTTCTCCCCAACTTAGGTACTAAGCAAAATTTCCTGCTTTTAAAAATTATTTTTTAATCTCCATTTCCTCCTTTTCCAGGTTCTCCCAGGCTGTCCTCAAAACTAGAGATCCGCCGGGCGGTGGTGGCGCACGCCTTTAATCCCAGCACTCGGGAGGCAGAGCCAGGTGGATCTCTGTGCGTTCAAGGCCAGCCTGGGCTACCAAGTGAGTTCCAGGAAAGGCGCAAAGCTACACAGAGAAACCCTGTCTCGAAAAACAAAAAAACAAAAAAAAAAAAAAAAAAAACAAAAAAAAACAAACAACTAGAGATCCTCTTGTCTTGGCCCACTGAGTGCTGGGATTACAAATGTAGTCACAAACTCAGCTCCAACTAAAAACAGGGACTAGAAGGTGGTAGTGTGGGAGAAACATTTGGTTAACAGATGAATCTATCCTCATGGAAATGAGATTCTGAATTTTATGTAGCTCTGGCTGGCCGGGAACTCATTCTGTAGACCAGGCTGGCCTCGAACTCACAGAGATCCACCTGCCTCTGCCTTCCGGGGGCTGGGATTAAAGATGTGCGATACCACCGCCCGGCCTCAATTTCTTAATTGCAGATCTGCGCTGGAATTGTCAGAGTTGTAGAGCCCAGGACTAATTTTGGAAAACAAAATCTGGCTTATACAAGAGTAGCTAAAGATCAAAGACCACATTTGGAAGCAAGATGTCAGAAGGTGTGGGAACTAGAGTGCTAACAAAGGTTTGGGGATCCGGTCGGAAAGGTTCAGATCCAGTTTGGGGATCAGTAGGTACGATGTGGATTTCAGGAGCAAAAATTTAGAGTTCAAGAGAGATGAGACTCTTGACTGTGGGTGAAGACAGACTAGTCTTCTCACAACTTAGTATTTGGGAGTTATGGGTCAGGAAGTCCAGCATCAGAGGTCAGCGTTAGGAAGGAGAAGAAGCCACAGGAACCATAGGGTAACGGGGACTCGGGTAGGATCCCAGGGCTCCGTTTGGTAATTTAAGGTTTACTCACGTGTCCCCATCCTCAGTGACGTAGCCGAAGACCAGGGGCGCCCAGGACAGCTCGGGGCCCAGCTCTGCGCCCAGCCCTGGTCCTCCGGGAGCCGCGGCGTCGGGACCTAGAGAGCCTAGGCCGCTGTCACACCATTCATCGGCGTCCGCAGTTTTCCCCAAGCACGCGACCCCGGCCATGGTCCCAGCCACCTCGGGTGGCCCCCTGTGGTCGCCCGCCTGTCGCTGGGCTCCGCGGTGATCTCCAGTGCTTCCGCCCTGCTGGGAATTCCCCAACACGCCCCCTCTTCTACCCAATCAAAATGTGTTACATAGCTTCACCCCGCCCCTGTGCAGCACCAGAACCAATCAGAATAATGAGGTGGACACCGGCTCGCTGAGTTTCCCCACTTTTTCCAGACGCCCTTTATCAATATGGCTACAAGCGCCATGCCTTTTGGGATTTGTAGTTCTATGCCATGAGAGGTGTAGTGTACGAAAGCGGTTGCGGGACTGCGTTGGCTACTGGGAGTTGTAGTTCTCTAATCCTTTCTCGGTCCCCTCTTGTTTCCGGTGCCGTCACGGGACAGAGCAGTCGGTGACAGCTCCGAGGGCCCCCACCCCGCTCCCATGGCCGAGCCGGACCGTGAGTCGGGGGCCCAGATGGGAGGGTCGGGCCGCGCCGGGGCCTGGCTTTGGGCTGCAGGCCCCGGGGCCCGAGGGCAGGTTCGGTGGGGTGGGAGAAAGGGGCTACGTTAAGGGAGTGGGATTTGGAGGGCCATTGCTAAGTGGTCGATATTGCTAGGTTGGTGGGTTTCTGGGCTGTGAGATTTTAAGGGTCCGTTTGCCAAGTTCTTAATGATCGCATTTCTCGCACTTTGGTTGCTGAGGACCCTCGTTGCTAAGGACCAAAGTTGCCACGATCCTGGTTGCTAAGTTTGTCTGGTGTTAGGGGCAACTATAGGATGTTCGGGGACCCCTCCTGCCCCTTTCTATCTCATTCCTTCGGTTCCTGTGCCTCTCCTAAACCTCCAAGCTCCACTGCATCTCCTCTCCCATACTCAACTCTTCAGCAGAAGTATCCCTACTCGTATCTCCTGAAAAACTTCGCCCTCCCTCATTCTCCCCGCTGACACACACGCTACCATGTCCTGCCTAATTCTGAAGCCTTCCTTCAGTCCTGTTTCGCCTGCTTTCTCCTCCTAAACCTTCCCCTCCTCAGCCTTTCCACCTCACACAGCCTTTCCCCATCTCTGACAGTTTTACTACCATCCCTGACTCCAGGATGATTAGGTTGGTGGGTCCTCCTGTTGCCCTCCACCACTGTGAACCCCTCATCCCCCTAACTATTCCCCCCACTGTAACCACGTCTGCTCCCCCTCCTCCCCAGCCTCTGACCCTCTGGAGACCCAGGCAGGGAAGGTGCAGGAGGCTCAGGTGAGATGGGGGAAAGGGTGGAGGGAAGGAGAGAGATGGACTTGGTTCCACATTCCACACTGGGGGGAGGTGGCAAGGGGAGACTTTTACCCGAGGGCCCTTGGCTTATGGTCCTGATCCCTAACTCTGTGTGGGGATTAGTACAGCCTCCTGGGGAATGGTGGCTTCTGAGGACTGTCAAGGAAAAATGAACAGCCTCAACCACCGGTTGGTGGCCCTTCCATATTGTCCCCTTTGCTGACTGTTACCCACCCCCTTCCTCAATCCCTTCTGAACCTCATGTGTGCTGGGCCTGAAAGGGACAGTTTTCCGGTTTGATCCTCAAACTCACAGGTCTCATGGGGTGGGGGACATGACCTTATAGGGTTGATTTTAAAAGTAGCACAGAAGCTGGGTGTGATGTCCTACATCTGTAATCCCAGCGCCTGGGAGGCTGGGGTAGGAAGATGGAGAATTGACAGGCAGCTGGACCATATAGTGAGGCTCTGTCTGGGGAGAGGCACTCCAGGAGTGATTATAGAAGGTTCTAGACAAACTCTTCCTTGGAGGAACTCACAAGCGGATCTAGGAACAAGACCAAGATATAGTCACAGTGTCATAAGTGAAGTGATTTCGAATTTTCTTAAATAAGACCAGATATGGTGTTTCATGCAGAGTGTGAAGACCTGAAGAGCAAAGAGGAGGAGGAGTAAACATTTTCAGTAATGGTTGCTGGGTAGTCCTTTATTGATGCTCTCCCTGTACTTTTAGTGTGCACGACCCCATTTGCTCTCTCCAGCATCCTGGTGAGCAGCAGGCCCTTCATGGACACTTTACAGATGAGGAACTTGATGCAGTGTCTCTTGGGTAGAGGGACAGGGAAGGGCTTAGAACCTGTAGGAAATATGCTGTGAGTCCAGTGGGGAGGCAGATGAACATCTCAAAGATGTTTGAAGACCCTGCCAATGCCTCTAGAGGTCCCAGAGTCCAGATTGTCCTCATGTACTAGACCAGTGGTTCTCAGCCTTCCTAATGCTGCAACTCTTTAATACAGTCTCTCATGCTGTGGTAACCCCCAACTATAAAATTATTTTTGTTACTACTTTATAACTTTATAATATAGTAATTCATAACTACTGTTATGAATTGTAATGTAAATATCTAATATGCAGCATATCTGATATTCCACCCCTGTGAAAGGGTTGTTCAAACCCCCAAAGGATCATGACCCATAGGTTGAGAACCATTGTACTAGACAATGCCTACAACCACTGAATGCCAGCATGCCCATCGATATGAGATCACTCTTCAAAGGGAGGCAGGTACAGAAGCTGTGGTCAACAATACACCCATAAGTGCTCAGCAGAGCTGTGACAACCCTGCTGTGGGTCTCTAGTATCTTTCTTGTCTGGCTTCCAAAATAAGACTTAATGCTAGACCAAAGGTTTCAGTCAGAAGGGGTTCTCAGTGGCAAAGATGATGTGGGGGTGTCAATTGCAGCCTTATCCAGACAGAGGAACACTAGAAATAGCCCCAGTGGCCATCAGGAGAGGGGAGTCAATGAACTATGGTTCATCATACAATGTGTTACTATGAAGCCACAATAAAGAATGAGGTGGGGGCTGGAAAGATGGCCCGGTGGCTAAGAATGTATACTGCTATTCCAGAGGACCTGAGTTCCATTCCAAGAACCCACATCAGGCAACTCACAAGTGACTTTAACTCCAGTTCCAGGGGATCTGACTCCATGAACGCTTGCACACACATGCACAAACATGCACATCTACACAGAATTAAATCTAAAAAAAGAATAAGGTGGGTCTGTGAGACAATGTTTAGTACTATACTCTGACATCACCCGTTTCTGTAATATGAATGAGTAAAAACTCATGCAGCACATACAGCTGGAGTTATTTCTGTTTAATCATTATTTGACGTTGCTTGGCATTTGTTCATTGTATGAAGGCTCAGGAGGCTGAAAATGCAGGATTATGAGTTGGAAGCCAGCTTGGGTGAGAAAGTAAGACCCGTCTCAAAAAAAAAAAAAAAAAAAAGCTTGTATAATCTCTTTTTTAATTTTTAAACTTTGTTTGTTTGTTTTGTGGGTAAGATGCCACAGTGATGTGTGGTAATCTGAGGGCATTTGTCCTCTCCTTCCACCATGTGGGACCTGGAATCAAACTCAGATTGTCAGGCTTAGTGGCAAGCACCTTTCCCTGGTAACCCTCTTGCCAGCTTGTGTAATATTTTTTTCTTGATTTTTCAAGACAGGGTTTCTCTGTGTAGCTTTGCGCCTTTCCTTTCCTGGAACTCACTCTGTAGCCCAGGCTGGCCTAGAACTCACAGAGATCCGCCTGGCTCTGTCTCCGAGTGCTGGGATTAAAGGCATGTGCCACCACCGCCCGGCCAGCTTGTGTAATTTTAAAACATCAGGAAAGAATTATCTTAGAATCAGGCGTGGTGGTGACATATCCCTATAATTCCAGCACCTAAGAAATAAAATAGGTGGGCCAGGAGTTCGGGGTCACTCTCAGATACATAACAGGTTGAAGCCAACCTGGGCTAGTCGGACCCTGTCTCAAAACAGTAGTAACAACGAAAGAATCTTTTTAAAAAATAATTTAGAAAGAAGGTTTGGGAGCAGAGTAGGGAAGGGGTGGCCTGGGGGCTTTTGAGCAGTTAGTTGACTGAGTAGATCAAACCCTGGCCTAGCACCCAGTCTGCATGCATTTAGTGGCAGAAGGTTCTAGAAGTCCTGTTATCTAGGCTGGGTGGTAAGTGGTGAATGTAGATAAAGTCCCTGCCCTTGTTTGGCTGATCTTATGGCACACGGTAGGTGTTTGTGATTCAGGGGGCTTTAAAGAAAAGAGGGGTGGACGGCCCTAAATAGGCTACCAGGGGGAATAGGAGGATCAGAGATGGAAACTGAGTCAAGGAAGCCAGAGCAGGACCCCAGGAGAGAGAACAGGCTGAACTAGGTAGAGCTCTGGGGTTGGGAGAGGGGGTCAGTGGAGGGAGATCGGGAGGCTGAGTGGGAACACTGGAAATTGGCATAAGGGCAGGGTGCAGTCAACTAAGGGGCAGTGAGGCCACTTGGCATGGGGACTGGGAGCAGAAGCTGGCTAAGGCCACTCTGGAACATGGTTGGAGCAAAGTGGGGTCCCCTTGAGAGGCTCACATCTGGGGACAGAGAAGCAGCATCACCAGTGCCTAGGCTGTAGCATAGCTGTGGCAGGTGGCCCAGGGAAGTAGAGAGGACCAGCCGAGATGCCAAGGGATTCACTGCTCAGCCTCACAGCAAACTCTGAGCTGCACGCACAAGTTGAGGCCCATGGGCTCGAGGTGGTGGTTGCCTAGTGTTCAGGAAGCCTTGGCTTCAGTCCCTAGTGTCTTGTCAGGCTGTGATGGTGGGCTAGTTAGAATGTCGGACATGAGCTCCAACGTGACACCTGTAATCCCAGCATTGGGGAGGTGGAGACAAAAGGATCAGAAGTTCAAGGTCTGTAGACTTCATAGCAAGTTTGAGGCCAGCCTGGGCTACATAAAATCCTATTTCAGAAAGCAAGCTAGGTATGGTGGCACATGCCTTTAATTCCAACAGTCAGAAAAAGGCAGAGGCAGGTGGATCTCTGAGTTCAAGGGC
Source organism: Peromyscus eremicus (assembly GCF_949786415.1). Lineage (NCBI taxonomy): Eukaryota > Metazoa > Chordata > Mammalia > Rodentia > Cricetidae > Peromyscus > Peromyscus eremicus. The sequence continues at coordinate 159,258,540 of NC_081416.1, read as the reverse complement.
ATTGTAGTAAACATAGTGAGTTCTAGGCCAATGAGGGACATATAATGAGACCCTGTCAAGAGAAAAAAGATGGGAGCAAGCATGGTGGGCCATGCCTTTAAGCCCAGGAGGCAGAGGCAGGTGGATCTCTGGGAGTTCTGGGTCAGCCTGGTCTACATAGCCAGTTCTAGGCCAGCTAGAGAGATCCCATTTCAAAAAAAAGATAAGGCCTAGGAAGTCAGTCACATGAGGAGACCTAGGTCCCCTCCCTATAGGCAACCTCTCCTAGAGCCCTCTACTGGCCCTCTACTTCTTTAGGCCACCTCCCAGTCAGAGCCCTACCTCTTTGAACCAGGTGGCACCCCATCCCTTCCCCTCCCTTTCTCCCTAACCCCACTTCTTGGGCTTGGCCATCCCACCTGCCCCTTCCAGGATTCAGACTCGGACACTGAGGGAGGAGCTTCTGGCGGAGCGGCAGAGAGTAAGTGTCTTCCTGGAGGAGGGGTGGGAGGTGATCTGGGGTCTGGACTGTAGGGTAGCTAATAGGAGTGATACCTAAAGCATGTAATAATGAGCTTGGTACTGGAGGCTGCTGGTTGTGGGGGACACTGGGACTTTGCTGGGAGGGGAGGATAGTAGATTGCATGGTTGGGCAAGGCCTGGGGCCCTGGCTCGATGCCCACCTGGCACTGTCTCTCTTGTTGTTGGTCAGTGGACTTCCTGCGGAATTTATTCTCCCAGACCCTGGGCCTGGGCTCCCAGAAGGAGCGTCTGCTGGACGAGCTGAGCCTTGAAGGAGTGACCCGCTACATGCAGAGCGAGCGCTGTGAGTCCCCCACTGCCTGGCCACTTCTCCCACCCCTGGCCCACAGTGACTTCAGATTTGTCAGGTATGAGAAGCAAGAAAAACTGCTGAGTATGGAGACACACACCTGTGATCTCAACTCTGAGCAGGTATAAAAGGATCAGCTTTTCAAGGTTAGCTTCGGCTATATTGTGCATTTAAGGCTAACCTGAGCTACATGACAGCTTTTCTAAAATAAAGAATTGGAGGACACCCAACTCTTGACATGTAGAGATGGCTTACTAGTTAAGAGCACTGGCTGCTTTTCCAAAAGACCTGGGTTGGCTTCTCAGGCCCCACATGGTGGCTCCCACCCATCTGTAACTCCAGTTCCAGGGGGTTCCATGGGTGTCGATTATGTACCTGGTACACAGACACTCACGCAGGCAAAACACTCGGACACTTAAAAAGAAACTCAGCTCTTCAGGAAATTCAGGCAAGAGGATAATGAATTTGAGGGCAGCCTGAGCTACATGATAAGAGTGTTGACTCAAAGAAAGAAAGAGAGAGAGAAAGAAAGAAGAAAGAGAAGGAAAGAAAGGAAGGAAGGAAGGAAGGAAGGAAGGAAGGAAGGAAGGAAGGAAGGAAAGACAGACAGACAAGAACCCAGCCCAAAAAGGAGCACGCAGACTCTAAGCATTAAATGTGATGGAGTGAGGCGCTTGGACGTTGTTCACAAGCCCCACAAGTCTGACAAGTTTGTCTGTGCCTGTGTGTGGGGTGTGTGTGTGTGTGTGTGTGTGTGTGTGTGTGTGTGTGTGTGTGTGTGTGTTTGTGTGTGTGTGTGTGTCTGTGTGGCGCGCACACGCACAGCTCCACACAGGAGACCAGAGCTACTCCAGAGGGCACTTTTTCGGCCCAGGCTGAGTGAAATGACTGCCCTGAACTCCGCCTCCTCTGAGTTCCCTGTCTGATTGGCAGACCTGAGTCACTGCTTATTTTTTGAGGGGTGGAACAAGTAGGTACTGAGGATGGAACCCAGGGCCCCCACATGCCAGGCAAGCGCTCTACCGGTGAGCTGCAGCCCAGCCCTCTTTTTACTGTTGAATTTTGAATGGGTATGAATTCACTCTACAGTCCCTGAAGGTTGATTCTCCCCTCTCAGCCTCCCAGATAGCTGCGAATGTAGACCAGCACCACCAGGCCTGAGACTAGAAGTGATGATCCCTCTGGGGTGACCCAGGGTGAGGCTAAGGAAGTTAACAGGTGTGAATGTGCCCAACGGGCTGGTACACCTGCAATCCAGCTACTCGGGAAGCTGGGGCAGGAGGGTCTGAATCCAGAGTTAGCCTGGGCTTCGTAAAAACGAGAGAAGTAGAGAGTGAGGAGATAGATACCTCAGTCCACAGAGTGCGGCCACACCAGCATGAGGACCTGGGTGTAATCCCCAGCACCCACATAGGAGCTCAGTGCTTGTAAGCCCAGGGCTGGGGAGACAGAAGCAAGAGGAGCCAAGCCCAGGTCCCGGGGAGAGACCTTGCCTTAAAAAACATAATCGGATCTGCAAGATGGCTTTGCAAGGAAAGGCGCTTACCACCAAAGCTGACAACCTCAGCTGGTCCCTGGGACCCACATGGTAGATGAGAAATGAATCTCAGAGGCTGTGCTCTGATTTCCAACACACACGCAAATAAATGTGTGAAAAACCAACCAACCAACCAACCAACCAACCAACCAACCAACCAACCAACCAAAAAAACCAGGTGGATGTGCTGTTTAGAAACCACCTGGCTGGCTCACCGTGAAATTGGTATTGCTTGTTGAGGGTGAGTCACCGAAGTCTGAGAAACCAGGCCCTCTCGGTCCTCAGTGGAACAATGGATCTTTGAGGGTCCTGAACAGCCCTTTGTTGAGGCCGTCTTCTCCGGTTTCCCCTTCGCCCAGCTGCTCGTCCCCCTCCTTGGCAGCCAGGCTTGGCGGCTGGGCCTCCCTCTCTTGCCACAGGCTGGGCAGCCGCCTGCAGAGAGAACTCCAGCAGTGGCCAGGGGGGCCGTTTGTCCTTCCATCTTCTTCCATTCAGGTCTTAGCGTCACTGGCCTGTAGGGAGAGGGACTTAGGATAAATAGTGATTAACCAGATGTAGCTCAGTTTGGCTGTGTGCCAGGCTCTGGGCTAAGGACTTCACAAGCATCCTTGTACTGATTATCTCAGAAGAGCCAGGAGGTCTTTCTAGAAGTAAGCTGAACTGAAGAGGAAACTGAGGCACAGAAAGGTTGTGACTTGGTGTGAACATCTGGCAAGTGGCACAGTCAGGACTTGATACCAGGGCCCTTGAAGCAAGGGTTTGCTCTAAAGCTGTGGCTAGCTTTAACACAGGATTATCTCAGTCTCCCAAGTTTTGGTATTACAGACATGTGTTACCACACACAGGAGTATCAGGCCCCTTGAATCTAGAATGTGTGCATCCCCAGTCTCAGTGCCCATGACCTCCAACCAGACCAGGGCCAGTGACATCCTAAAAAAGCTGTGACTAGGCTTAGGCTGTGGCTTTTTTTTTTTTTTTTTTTTTTTTTGGTAAATATTTTTTGTTTTGTTTTGTTTTGTTGTTTTTAGAGACAAGGTTTCTCTGTGTAGCCCTGGCTGCCCTGGAACTCACTCTGTAGACCAGGCTGTCCTCAAACTCACAGAGATCCACCTGGCTCTGTCTCCCAAGTGCTGAGATTAAAGGCGTGTGCCACCATGCCCAGTTTAAACATTATAAGTGTATGTGTACATGTGTGTGGTGTGTGTATTAGTGTAGGTGCATGTGTGTGCTTGGCAGAGGACAGTGTTCAGGAGTTCTCTTTCCACCATGACGTTTCTCAGAATCAAACTCAGGCCTGCAGCAAACAAGTGCCTTTACCTTTTGAGCCATCTCACCAGCTCCTGTGGCAGACTTTGACCTCTGTTCACACTTGTTGTCCCTTAAACAGAACGCCCCAGGGGTGCCCAATTCATGGGACACCACACTTGTGTCTGTCCATCAGCTGACAGACAGATGCCAGGGCTCTGTGTCGCTGGGCGGCCTGCCAGCCAGCAGCTGAGGCAGCAACAAGGCTATTTCTGGCCAGCTATGTGCTTGTGAATGGATTCGACCATATCATGCCATCTTCTTTTCCTTTTTTTTTCTTTGTTTTTCCAGTCAGGGTTTCTCTGTGTAACAGCCCTGGCTGTCCTGGAACTCACTCTATAGACCAGGCCGCCCTTGAACTCACAGAGATCTACCTGCCTCTGTCTCCCAAGTGCTGGGGTTAAAGGCATGCACAACCATTGCCATCTACTTTTCTAAGAACTATTAAAAACTGGGAGCAAAACCCTCATAAGAATACAAACCAGCCAGGGGGTGGTGGTGGTGGTGGTGGTGGTGCACCCCTTTAATCCCAGCACTTGAGAGGTAGAGGCAGGCGGATCTCTGTGAGTTTGAGGCCAGCCTGGTCTACAGAGTGAGTTCCAGGACAGTCAGGGCTATACAGTGAAAATCTCACTTGAAAACCAAAACAAAAAAAGAATACAAACCATGGGTCTGAAGAAGTAGAGATGTGGCTCAGTTTGTAGAGTGCTTGTTTAGCATGCACAGACCCCCAGGTTCAATCCCCTACACCGCATACAGAAACGGGGCATGGCCAGACATGGTGGCATGCATCTTTCATCCTAATGCTCAGGAGGCAGAGGCAGGTAGGTCACTGTGTTCAAGGACAGCCAGGCTCATAGTGAGACCCTGTCTTTGGGCATGGTGGTGCGTGCCTGTAATCCCAGCACTTGGAGATGGAAGCAGGAGAATCAGAAGTTCACGGTCATCCTTGGCTGCACAGTGAATTTAAAGCTTGCCTGAAATACATGAGATCCTGTCCAAAAACCAAAAGCAAACAAACGAAAAAGAGGTTATTGAGTGCAGCTGACTCCAAGGGGCAGACTCACTGGTGGCTTCCGTGTGAGCACAGCAGTGTGGTGAAGGAAAGAGTGGAACATGCTGGAATGGGTCATCTGAAGGTGAAGCCTATCATCCTGGGAGGCTGAAGCAGGAGGCTCAGGATTCCAGACTACCTGGCTAGATAGGGAGACACTGTCTCAAAACCAAAGAAAATAACACCAGGAGCGCTGGCACACACCATAGCCCCATCACCCAAGAGGTATGTGTACAGGTGCCCTCAAAGGCCAGAGGTGGTGGCTGCCATGGAGCTGGAGTTAGCGGGTGCAGGTCCTCTGGGAAAGCAGCACGTGCTCCCAACCTCAGCCTTCTGTGCAGCCCTCCTCTTCCTGTTGTTGGTCTTGTACTTGAGACAGGGTCTCCCTTCCTGGCCCTGGCTGGCTGGAACTCACTGTGTAAACCAGGATCTCACACAGATCTGCCTGCCTCTGCTTCCCCGGTGCTGGGACTGCAGGTGTGCACCGACATGCTGCCTCCTTAGCTCAGATTTTAAAAACAGAGAGAGAGATTTAAAGCCAGCTTTGATGGCACACAGTTTTAATCCCAGCATTTGGGAGGCAGAGGCAGGCAAATCTCTGCAAATTCAAGGCCAGCCTGGGCTACATAGCCAGTGCTAGGCCAGTCAGGGCTACATAATGAGACTTTGTCTCAAAATAAGAAAACTATTTAAAAATAATTTTTAAGTCATGCACTATTGTGTCCTGAAGGTAAGCTGTCACCAGGGTTTGGTTTGGGTTGATTTTCAAAGTTCTCAGACTGGAACTCAAACCAGCCAGCTCTGCGTTGCTGGGCTGGCTGTAGCGCTCTCCCAAGACTTCACCCTACTGTCCTCCTCTCCTCTGCTGTCCCTTCTGGTTGGCTGTGTTCCCTCACCCGGAATGTGGGCTTGCCAGCACTGTCCTCCCCACCTGCACTACGAGTGGGAGGAGAACCCTATCACATGATAGGAACTCTCTCCTCCAGGTCGCAGGGTCATCTGTTTGGTGGGAGCCGGAATCTCCACATGTAAGTGCCCCTCCTTCCAGCCACTCCTGGGGTGTGGGAGCCCTGGGAGGGTGTGTGCATATATGGGGCTAGAACCTCTAACTGAGTGCTCCTCCCTAGCTGCGGGTATCCCTGACTTCCGCTCCCCATCCACTGGCCTCTATGCAAACCTGGAGAAGTACCGCCTTCCTTACCCGGAAGCCATCTTTGAGATCAGTTACTTCAAGGTACACAGCTAGATGAGGGAGGGAGTTCCCACCTCCAGGCCTTATCTTACCTGGTGTGTGGCCCTCTGGTTCTCTCTCCTACAGAAACATCCAGAACCCTTCTTTGCCCTTGCCAAGGAGCTCTACCCCGGGCAGTTCAAGGTGAGGTCTTTTTCTGCAGGGGAGATTGGGATGAGCAGACATGGGAAGGAGGATCCTTATAGGCCCTTCAGACCAGCGTTGCATGATTATTAAGAATCCAGGCTCTGGAACGAGCAGGATGGCTCACTGGGTAAAGGTGCTTGCCACCAAACCTGACGACCTGAGTTCAATCCCCGGGACCGACATGACTGAAGGAGAGAACTGACTGCCACATGTTATTCTTGGACTTGCACATATGCACTGTGGCAAGTGCACCCCTCCCATATAAATATGTACATAAATAAATACTGTTTGGGGGGGCCATAAATTCTGGGCAGATGTGGTAGTGCATGCCCGTAACTATTGCATTTGGGAGGCAGAGATGGGAAACTTTCAAATGCAAGGTCAGCCTAGATAGACTACATAGACCTTGTCTCAAAAGTAAAAGAAAAAAAAAAAAGATGAAAAAATTAAAAAGGTGGGAGAGATGGAGAGATATGTTTAAGAGCACATAGTGCTCTTGTAGAGAACCAACACCCATGTGAGGGGACTGTAACTCCAGCTCCAGGGAATCCGATACCCTCAGTGGGCACTGGAACTCACATGCGTATACCCACACAGACCCACCCACACACACAGTAACTAAAAATGTTAAATATTTTGTAAAAGAGAGGAAGGCCTGGTGTGGTGGTGCACACCCTTAGTCCAAGCACTTGGTGGCCTGGAGCACCCACATAGCAATTTACAGCTGTCTGGAACTCCAGTTCCAGAAAGTCCAACACCTTCCTGCACATGCAGGCAAAACGCCAATCAATGCACATGAGAGAGATAAATCATTGTTTTTAGATCCCCGGGCCAGGTGGTGGCGGCGGCGCACGCCTTTATTCCCAGCACTCGGGAGACAGAGGCAGGCAGATCTCTATGAGTTCGAGGGCAGCCTGGTCTGCAGAGCTGGTTCTGGGACAGCCAAGCCTATACAAAACAAAACAAAACACCTGTCTTTAAAAACAAACAAAAAACAAACTAAATAAATACTAAACAATTTTAGGAAATTAAAGGAAAGGAGGAGGAATGGATTGCCGGCCTGCCCAGCCTGGCCTCCCTCTTGGCCCTCACCTCTTTACTTAGTGGCTCTGAGCCTCAATTTTCCCACCTGTAAGACAAAGCTGCTGAGAGTCTCAGAAGGGGCTGAGGCCGGAGCCTGGCTATGAACCTAACTGTGCAGTTAACCGATTGGTAATGCCAGCAAGCCACCGCCGTGCCTTCGGATGGTCTCCGCATCGGTGACAGGAAGAATGCCATGCTCATCCTCACTGGGCAAGGATGGGGCCATGGGATAGGATGGGCGTGTGATTGGCGTCGTCCCTGGCCCATGGGACGGCCCGTGGCCATGGCCATCAGCCTTGTTATTCTCCTCCAGCCAACCATCTGCCACTACTTCATCCGCCTGCTGAAGGAGAAAGGACTGCTGCTGCGCTGCTACACGCAGGTAGGGGGACCGGGGGGGGGGGGGAGGGGGGGGGGCCCGGGGGGCCGGGGCTGGGGCGTAGGCTGGATGGGTCTTGGAGCCCCAGTCAGAGCTGGGGATGACACAGGCAGGCACAGGGCCAGCGACCAGGGTGTAGCTCACTGTAGTGAGTGATCTTCAGTGAGCCAATCCTCCTAGCCTGTTTCCCCTTTATAAAAATGGGCCAGAAACTGGGCAAGTTGGTGCTTATGGAAGTGGAAACAGAAGGAGCAGAAATTCAAGGTCATCCTTGGCTACAAAGTGAGTTTGAGGCCAGCCTTCGGGATGTGAGGCCTCATCTCTAAATTAATTGATCAGTCAATTAATTTATTAAAATATAAACTAATACATAAAAGAATTTTTAAAAAGAAATTTTCAATAATAAAAAAAGCCAAAACAGCTTCAGGCTCTCTGAAGTCTATTGTGAGGTGACAGTATATTCCCATCAGGTCACCCCATGCATACTACAAAAGGACTCTGTCTGAGGGGACACCATCCATACCACAGCCAACCCAAGTCAGCAAACTGGGACAGTTTTCTAACTGGTGCAAAAAAAAGGTGTGCTTTTTATGACTTGCATAGTTCCGAGCCTGGCCTTGAACACAGTGGCTAACAGGACACTGTGTTCACACCGGAGTATTCGGAAGGGTGCTCAAGCAGCTGGTAGCCAGGAGAAAAAAAAAAAGTGTGTGCCTCTACCTCTGTCTCGTCCATGTGTTGGCGTTCAGACTGCTCTGCGGCAGTCTACATGTGTGCTATAAATTACACCTCAGAACACAAGCTGGCTGAGCATGGTAGCACACACCTGTAATTCCAGCACTTGGCATGCTGAGTTCAAGCCCAACATCATGAGTTCAAGGCCAGCCTAGGCTACATAGTGAATTCAAATTTGCTCCAGAGCCAAACCTTCCCCCCGCCCCCGCCAAAAAAAATCAAAAAGGAAAAACAGAACTCCAAATCTTACAGAAGAGTTAACGCTTGAATACAAATAGGTATTGTTTTCTTCAAGCAACCCGATGAGGTACCTGCAAAGTCAGAAATGGCCACCAGGGGGAGGATGAATTCTTTTGGGGCCAGATGGCTGGAGGCCCTAGTTGGGGAAGGGACAGCTCAACCCTCAGGTGCTGCCCAAGGCCAGGACACTCCTGACTCAACCCCATTCACAGAACGAGGCCCAGGCCTGATGCTGACAGCCTCCTTAAAGCCCACCCTCCCTGCATGTGGTTGTTTACTAGCTTAGGTGACAGCAGATGTCCACCCAGTGCTGAGCACTGCCAGCGTGAGTAGAGCAACCCCCTGCACTCCTGGTGCTGATATTCTCATATGTGTGACATATGAAGGCGGGGCGAGTCACAGACCTTGTGTGTCAGATGGAACCAGGCCTCTGAAGTTACACAGGAGACCAGTCGGGTCTGTGTGAGCGGATGGTGGTGTGCACAGGGTAGGCATGGAAGCCTCACCCAGAGGGTGGCATTGAAGCAAAGCCCTGAGAACTGGGCGGGAAGGAATCTTCAGGCAGAGCTCACTATGGGTGTGTGTGGGGACACGGCCATGGAGCCGCAGAGAGCAGACAGGAAGCTGCCATGTTTATCCAGCCAAAGTGGATGGGAGATGGACCTTTGGTGAGGGCCATTGAGGAAGAACAGCAGGAAGACTAGGCATCTCTTTGGAAGATGAAGCCTGGATGCTGGGTGTTCCACGTCTGAGTACCTCCTGTGCTTTCCTGAGACTGTTGGAAGGGAGATGTCGGGGAGATGGCATTCTGCCTTGAGACCCTGGGAGAGAGCTACATAGAGGGTCGGGGGCAGTTGGACATGGACCCTGGGCTGAGCAGAGAGGCAATAGCTGGAGAAGCAGCATACGGGTATTGACTCCGCAGACAGAGTGAAAACCTGAGGCCGCCAACAAAGCCAGCTGGGAGTGGCTGCCAAGTGCCCTGAGTGCTGGCATGTTCAGATTTCACCAGAAGGCCAGCAGAGGCGTGCTCAGTGTGAAATGTGCAGGTATCTGAGTGCTGGCATGTTCAGATTTCACCAGAAGGCCAGCAGAGGCGTGCTCAGTGTGAAATGTGCAGGTATCTGAGTGCTGGCATGTTCAGATTTCACCAGAAGGCCAGCACAGGCGGGCTCAGTGTGAAATGTGCAGGTATCTGAGAACTACCTGCAGGTTTTATTTATTTATTTATTTATTTATTTATTTATTTATTTATTTATTTATTTATTTATTTAATTTTTCGAGACAGGGTTTCTCTGTGTAGCTTTGGTGCCTTTCCTGGAACTCACTCTGTAGCCCAGGCTGGCCTCAAACTCACAGAGATCCGCCTGGCTCTGTCTCCTGAGTGCTGGGATTAAAGGCATGCACCACCACCGCCCCGCTACCTGCAGTATTTTTTAAGCTTTAATTTAGTTGGTGTGTGTGTGTGTGTGTGTGTGTGTGTGTGTGTGTGTTTCCAAGTATGCACACACATGTGCAGACATGCCACATAAAAAGTTTGGAGGTCCCAGGACAACTTGAAGTCAACTCTCTCCTTCCGTCACATGGGTTCCAAGGGTAGAACTCAGATCATCAGGCTTGGTGGCAAGCACCTTTATCTGCTGACCCATCTCTCTGACCCCACACATACACTTTTAAGAGGCTTTATTTTTATTTTATGTGTGTCTGTGTACCATGTGCATGCAGTGCCCACAGTGGCCAGGAGAGGGCGATAACAGTGGTATGAGCTGCTGTGTAGGTAGGTGCTGGGAACCCAGCCTGGGTCTTCTGTGAGAACAAGCAGCACTCTTAACTGCTGAGCCATCCCTCCAGCCCCCACACATAGATTTTGGAGTGACTTATGTAAAATATCTTGCAGTGGAAAAGAATGTTCCACCTGCCCACTCTGTGCCGTCTTTCCTCTCAAGCACTCGGCCCTCCTTCTCCTCCTCCTCCTCCTCCTCCTCCTCAGTCACTGTTTGAGTCACTGACCCACCTTCTGGAACACACCAGCTTTGCTTCTGAGTTGTGCCAACGCAGCATCTCTGAAGCTGCGTGCTGCTATTTTCAGCTCAGGACACAGGAACCCATTCACACATTCCGACAGTTGTCGTGATCACTCAAGCCACTGTGGTCCCCACAGTGACGGCTGCAGATCTTTCAAATTGAATGTTCAAATTCACAACACAGAGGTTCTCTTCAAGCTCCTTTTCCCACTCAGCCCATTGTCTGGGCTCCTTCCACACACACTACACAGCAGCACCATGCCTTTTACAAGCTGAAGATTAATCTTTTTTCCTTTTTTCCCCCAAGGGTCTGGGGTGGGGGTGGTGTGTGCAGTGATGCATGCATGGGGAAAGGGGGGTTGGGGAGCTGGGGGGCGGGGAGGGAGTGCTCTACCACTGAGCCACACCCCAGCCCCTCAATGGGGGATTCTAGGCAGGTAGGTGCTCTACCACTGAGCCACACCCCAGCCCCTCACAGGGGGATTCTAGGCAGGTAGGTGCTCTACCACTGAGCCACACCCCAGCCCCTCACTGGGGGATTCTAGGCAGGGGCTCTACCACTGAGCCACACCCCAGCCCCTCAATGGGGGATTCTAGGCAGGGGCTCTACCACTGAGCCACACCCCAGCCCCTCAATGGGGGATTCTAGGCAAATGCTTTACTGCTGAGCCATGAGTCCAGGCAGGCCTTGAACTTGCCATCCTTCTGTCTCACCTCCGCCTGTAGCTGAGGTTACAGACTTGCACTAGCCCAGCTTTACTCTGTTGGCATTGGGTAGAGGCAGCTGTCCTGCCACGTCATCATGAAGGGAAACCATGCAGACTTACCCAGGCAGGTCCTGGGTCACTTAGCTGTGATGTGCAATAGGGTAGATGTATTTGAGGCAACTTCAACTCACAACAGGGTCATCAGGACATAGCCACAGTCTGTGTGGATAGGAGCCAACCCAGTCTGAGGTTTCAGGCATCTCCTATGATCCTGAACCGTGTCTCCCGCGGATACAGGCAGTGGTATGATCCTGAACCGTGTCTCCCGCGGATACAGGCAGTGGTATGATCCTGAACCGTGTTTCCCACGGATACAGGTTCTGGTATGATCCTGAACCGTGTTTCCCACGGATACAGGTTCTGGTATGATCCTGAACCGTGTTTCCCACGGATACAGGTTCTGGTATGATCCTGAACCGTGTCTCCCGCGGATACAGGCTGTGGTAGTTTAGCCATTTGCATGTGTGTTGCTTACTCTCGAGTGAGGGACTCTAAACTGAGTCATTTACAACTCTGAGGCGGGGTCTGTGATGTGAGGCCGGGTGTGGTGGTGAATCCCTGTAATCCCAGCACTCTAGAGGGAGGGTCTCAAAAAACATAACTCCTCCCAAAGAGATAAATAAGACATTCTTTTATTAATTAAAAAAATTATTACATTTATTTAGTGTGTGTGTGTAGAGTTCAGAGGACAACTTGGGGGAGGTATTTCCTTCTACCATGTGGTTTCCAGGGGTCAGAATCAGGTTGGCAGGTTGGTGGCAGGTGCCATCACCTGCTGAGGCATCTTGTCAGCCCTTTACTGGGGTTTTTCAAGCGGCTCACTCTTGTCGCCCAGGCTGGAACTCACTGTGTAGCTTAGGCTAGCCTCAAGCTTGTAGCAGTCTGGGATTATTGGCATGATCCACCATGCCTGGCTTTATTTATTGTTTATTTCAGTTTTGTTGTTGTTGTTGTTGTTGTTGTTTTTCTGAGACAGGGTTTCTCTGTGTGGCCCTGCCTGTCCTGAAACTCACTCTGTAGACTAGGCTGGCCTCGAACTCAGAGATCCGCCTGCCTCTGCCTCCTCAGTGCTGGGATTAAAGGTGTGCGCTATTATTTCAGTTTTTGAGGCAGGGTCTTCCCATATAGCCCTGGCTGGCCTGACAATAGCTGGGTAGCCCAAGCTGGCTTTAAACTTACAGCAGTCCTCCTGCCTCAGTCTCCAAGTGCAGGGATTTCAAGCAGCCACCTTCACTCCTGGCTTGATTCATTTTATTATATTAATGCCTGGCCAGAGCTGTTGCGTCCAAGCTGTGCAGGTAGGGCCACACAGGTACAGTTATTTTAATAAATTTGTGGCAAATAGCAGGAAAGTGTGGCTCTCTAACAAAAGAACGTCTCTGAAAAATAGAAGCAATGACCCAGGTTTACAGAATAATGTCACATGGGGCTGATGATGGCGTGGGCCTGGCTGCATAGACATTTGAGCCTGGGCAGTCCTGTAGCCCTGACTGTTAACCCTTCGGTGGCCCACTGGAAGAGTGTGCACTTGGCACATATCCTCCCCCCCCTTGTCCCCTGCAGTCCCGCTCCTCAGAGCCCATGAGGGCTGACTGTCCTGCCCTTCCCTCTGTCTCCCGCTCCAGAACATAGACACGCTGGAGCGAGTGGCGGGGCTGGAGCCCGAGGACCTGGTGGAGGCCCACGGTACCTTCTACACCTCCCACTGCGTCAGCTCCAGCTGCCGACAAGAATACACGCTGAGCTGGATGAAAGGTGAGGCTGGGATCACAATGAGGCCAACCTCCCACTCCTGCCCGTTCCATAGCCAGGTCACCACGTGCTTTGGCACCAGTGTGGTCCTGTTCACTTTTTCAGCTCTTGCTGGTTAGTCGGTGAGTTGGTTGGTTTCCTTTGAGACTAGGTTTCCCTATGTAGCCCAGGCTAGCCTTGAACTTGCACTTCTGCCTCAGTCTCCCTAGTGCTGAGATTGCAGGCATGCACCACCACACTCAGCTCTCTTGCTCTTTCCAGTAGCTGTGGAAGCCCCACGGAGTCGTGGCTCCCTTACCACCTCTCTGCCAGGCTGTCATACATTGAACTACGGAGCAAGGCCAGCCACGCTAGACTCACACCCACAGTGGCCACAGAGCCACGGAAGTCATGAGCACTGGCTCTGTGGCCTCTGAGGTGTTTCACCATTTCACATGAGAGTCCTTCCGTCAAGGCAAACACAGCTGTGTTCTGAGGACAGCATTGGAACGAGGGGGCCTGTCGGGGGCCTGTCTGTGTCCAGTCTGGTGCCCAATGCTCCAGGTGTCCACTGAGCACTAGAAATGAGCCTAGTGAACCAAAGAATCAATTCTCTGCTACCATGTGGGTCCCAGGAATTGAACTCAAGCTACCAGGCTTGAAGATGGCACCTTAGCCGGGCGGCAGTGGCGCACGCCTTTAATCCCAGCACTCAGGAGGTAGAGCCAGGCGGATCTCTGTGAGTTCAAGGCCAGCCTGGGCTACCAAGTGAGTTCCAGGAAAGGCACAAAGCTACACAGAGAAACCCTGTCTCGAAAAACAAAAAAAAAAAAAAAGAAGATGGCACCTTACCTTCTGAACCACCTTGCTGACCCAGGACATTTTAATCTTTCTTTTCCTTTTCTCTTTTTAAAGACAGGGTCTTTAATTTTATTACATTTTTGTTGATTTAAATTGTAGGTGCCACACCAGGAGCCATGGTATATGCCTGTTATCTATTGTTTGGGAGATAGAGGCAGGAGGAGCAGGAGTTCAGGGCTAGCCTTGGCTACATAGCAAGTTCCAGGGCAGGCTGGGCTACATGACAAATATAAAAATAAGAAAAAACAGTGAATTTTCTAAGTTCCATGTAGCCCGGACTCCCATAGTAGACAGTGCGAGAGGAATGTGTAGAGAAGGAATGTGTAGAGAAGCAGCCGAGTGCCGTGCCGGTCAGAGATTAGTGTGAGAGCACACATGGCGGGCTCACTACTGCCACTGTCCCCGTCCACAGAAGGACAGAGCACCGAGAGAAACGGCCAGTCCCACGCCCTCAGTGCCGGCCCCAGCCTGCTTCTGGCAGCCATTGTGCCGAGTCTGAGGCTGCCCTGTCGCTGTGCGGGGAAGCTGTATTCTTTATGCTGACTTCACAAAGCCCCTCGTGTCCCCTGAGATCAGGACAGCTGTGGCCTTTGTGGCAGGACCATGGAAGGTGGCCTTTCTGACAGAATGCCAGCCAGCTGCCCCCAGACTGAGGGTCCGAGCAGTCCGAGCGTGCACAGCTGGGGGTTCCGGACAATGGACATCACCCCTTTATGTCTCTGTGGAGTTGCATCTACCCCCGCAGAACAGCGTGGTGTTTGTGTAGAAGTACCCTGCATGGTGGTGGTTAAAGCCGCACTCTGTGCGCGGCTAGATGAGCGGCTGGCAGCTGAGTTCCAGTTCTGCAAGTGACAGATGTGCTTTCGAGCCCCTGTTCCATGAACAATAAGGAGTGTGACTGCCCTAAGGGTAGTATTAGAGGGTCTGTCACAGAGACCACGGGGGGGGGGGGGGGGAGCCGGGGGACGGACACGCAGATGGGCCACGACTATCTGTATGTCCTCTCCTGACCCAGGGCAAATAGGACTGTCCTCAAGACCCAGTGGAAGGGCTTGACCCCCACTCCACAGATGGGGGTCTGGTGGATTTGCTCCTGTGTTTACCATCTCATTCACGAGCTGTAGGCAGTGGTACTTGGAGCCAGCCCCTGGAAGCCTGGAGATGAAGGGGACAGCCCTCTAAGAAGGGAGCTCTTCTCTAATAAGCCGGAAGGACACCCGGAGATCCCTTAGTGGTGAGGTGTGCTGTTTGTTTTGTGGTGCTGGGGCTTGGACATGCAAAGTCAAGTGCTCTACCACTGAGCCACACCCCAGCCCCTCACTGGGGGATTCTAGGCAGGGGCTCTACCACTGAGTCACACCCCAGCCCCTCACTGGGGGATTCTAGGCAGGGGCTCTACCACTGAGTCACACCCCAGCCCCTCACTGGGGGATTCTAGGCAGGGGCTCTACCACTGAGTCACACCCCAGCCCCTCACTGGGGAATTCTAGGCAGGGGCTCTACCACTGAGCCACACTCTAGCCCCTCACTGGGGGATTCTAGGCAGGTGCTCTACCACTGAACCACACCCCAGCCCCTCACTGGGGGATTCTAGGCAGGGGCTCTACCACTGAGCCACACCCCAGCCCCTCACTGGGAGATTCTAGGCAGGGGCTCTACCACTGAGCCATGCCCACAGTCAGATTCTAGGCAGGGGCTCTACTGATGAATCACGTCCCAAGTCCCATAATGTTCCAGCATTGAGCTACATCCTTTACTCTTGACTTTTTGTTGTTCCTGTTTTTGTTTTTGAATACTTTTCACATTTACTTCTTTGTGTGTTTGCATGTGTATGTGTGTGGGTGTATACATCCACAGCATGCCTGTGGATGTCAGAGGACAGTCTGCAGGACTTGTTTCTCTCCTTTTAGCGTGTGGGTTCTGGGGATCGAACTCAGGTCTTCGGGCTTGGCAGCATATGCGTTTACACACTGAGTTGCTTCCTTGCCCCAGCTCTTGGTTTTTGAGACATGGTCTTGCTGTATAGCCAAGGCTGGCCGTGAACTCACAGTCCTCCTCCTGAATTCTCCCAAAAGCAGGTTTAGTGGCGTGCACGTCTGCCACCTGCCTGGGTGCATTTATGTTGACAGTGGGGAGGGACAGAAGGAAGATGGCTGCTCCAGCCTTGGGAGGCCTCACGCCTCTCCCTCCCTCCCTCTTCCCATCCAGAGAAGATCTTCTCAGAAGCAACCCCCAAGTGCGAAAAATGTCAGAGTGTGGTGAAGCCTGGTGAGCCTCAGGGCCTGGGGTGGGGGGACTGGAGCTGGGGCCCTCTCCCCCACTGTTCCCCTCACTCCACCTCTGGTCACCTCTGCTGTGTGGCCCACCCCCTCCTGTTCTACAGAGGGTGGGTATTTGTCTGCCCCCCTCAGGCCTCAGCTGATTGCTGCCTGTTCTAGCTGTCTCCTATATCTCCTCTCCTGTCCGTTTCTACCTCAGATATCGTGTTCTTCGGTGAGAATCTTCCGCCACGCTTCTTCTCCTGCATGCAGTCAGTAAGTGTCCACCCTGGGCTTGGCCCATGTGGGCTGTGAGCTGGAGGGAGGTGGGGCCCAAAGGCAGAGCAGTGGGGTCCAGTCCCTCCTGGCTACTCCCTGCAGGACTTCTCGAAGGTGGACCTCCTCATCATCATGGGCACCTCCCTGCAAGTGCAGCCCTTCGCCTCCCTCATCAGCAAGTAGGTTGAGGGGTGGGACTGGGGGTCGGCTGGGGACAGGGAACAAGGCAGATCCTGAATCCAGCTCCCCATCCCCAGGGCACCACTATCTACCCCACGCCTGCTCATCAACAAGGAGAAGACGGGCCAGGTGAGTCTGTCTCAGCTTCCCTCGCTCTCTGCTCACTGGGGGGTTTCACCCCTCCCGCAGGAGGGTGAGACAGGTCTCAGTGTGTCCCATCGGTAAGAGAGCATCAGTGCTTTAGACTTGCCAGTTCAGGCTGGAGAATATGGGCGTCAGGTGCTGGGCCAACCTGACGCTGCAGGCCTCTGCCCCACTCTGGATTCCTCTGAGCAAATGACAGAATCACACCTTGAACCTGCTGAAGCCCAAGTGCTTCCTGGGACCCAGGAGACCAGTGTACGGCTGACTGTGCCACAGGGCTCCACCATTACCATTCTAGTACCTTCTCACATATCAAAATCTGGGGACTCTCCAGTTCCTCATACGAAGTGGTAGATTGTCTGTATGCAGCACACACATCCTCCTGGAGATGCTCCGGTCCCTCATATGAAGTGGTAGATTGTCTGTATCAGCAGCACACACCTCCTCCTGGAGATGCTCCGGTCCCTCATATGAAGTGGTAGATTGTCTGTATCAGCACACACCTCCTCCTGGAGATGCTCCGGTCCCTCATATGAAGTGGTAGATTGTCTGTATGCAGCACACACCTACTCCTGGAGATGCTCCGGTCCCTCATATGAAGTGGTAGATTGTCTGTATGCAGCACACACATCCTCCTGGAGATGCTCTGGTCCCTCATATGAAGTGGTAGATTGTCTGTATGCAGCACACACCTCCTCCTGGAGATGCTAAGTGTGTCTACTTGATGTGTGGTGCGACACAGTGTGAACTCCGGGGGTAGTTATTAAAACAGTGAGACAGACTCTCGTGTGGCCTGTCCTCTCAAGCTCACTGTGTAATTACAGATGGCCTTGAACCCCTAATCTTCTTGCCTCTGCCTTTCAAATTCTGGGGTTACAGGCCTGTGCCACCACACCTGGCTGTGTTATTTGTTTGGAGGAGCTTTTTGTTGTTGTTGTTGTTGTTTGTGGTTTGTTTTGTTTTGTTTTTTTTCCCTGTGTAGCCCTGGCTGTCCTGGATCTCACTCTGTAGCCCAGGCTGGCCTCAAACTCAGAGATCTGCATGCCTCTGCCTCCCGAGTGCTGGGATTAAAGGTGTGCGCCACCACCTGGCAACTGCTTAGAAGTTTAAATGTCACCATGTCCCATCTCACTAGCAACTGCTGACAATACTAAAGAGGGGGGGTGGAGGGGGGGCGTCTGTGGATGGAAGGCTCTGGAAAAAAGCTCAGGTAAAATGATAACGCCCTCCCAAACAGACTCTGATTACACGTCTGTGACAAATCTCAGCTGACAGGAGACACAGGGGACAGAAGGACACGTGAAATGACACAAGAAGGCATGGTGGCATGCGTTTGCAGTCTCATACTGGAGAGGCAAAGATTGGTGGATACCTGGGGCTCACTGGACAGACAGTCTCACCAATTTCGAGTTCCAGGCCAACTGAGAAACCCTGTCTCAAAAAGAATATGTTTGGGTTGGGGATATAGCTCAGTGGCAGAGTGTTTCCCTGGCATACACAGAGCCCTGGGTTCAAGCCTCAGCACTGTCAGAAAAAAAAAAAACAAAAAAAAAAAAACAAAACAAAACAAAAAAAAAAAACACGATAGTTTTGGACAGGGGAGGTGGCCCAGTGGTTAAGAACACTCTGTTCTTCCAGAGGCCCAACTCCAGCTCCCAGCACCCGAATCCGGAGGCTCCCCACTACCCCAACTCCAGCTCCCAGCACCCATATCAGGAGGCTCCCCACTACCCCAACTCCAGCTCCCAGCACCCATATCGGGAGGCTCCCCACTACCCCAACTCCAGCTCCTGGGGATCTCACACCCACACACACAGAGACACATACTTACTACATACACTTAAGAAATAAAAATAAGCCGGGCGGTGGTGGCGCAGTCCTTTAATCCCAGCACTCGGGAGGCAGAGGCAGGTAGATCTCTGTCAGTTCAAGGCCAGCCTGGTCTACAAAGCGAGTTCCAGGACAGCCAGGGCTACACAGAGAAACCCTGTCTGGAAAATAAATACAGGCAGGTCTGGTGGCTCCAGGGCTGTGCTCTTAGCTATTCTCTCCCCACAGACAGATCCCTTCCTGGGCATGATGATGGGCTTGGGAGGCGGCATGGATTTTGATTCCAAGAAAGCTTACAGGTGAGGTCTGGGCCGGGGGGAGGGGGGGGCGGGCAGAAGGAGCTTGGGAAGGGCAAGCTGAGGTGGGAGAGAAGACAGAAGCCTGGCCAGGCCTCAGTCTGTTCTCTACCTCCTGCTCACACTGCAGGGATGTGGCCTGGCTAGGTGACTGTGACCAAGGCTGCCTGGCCCTTGCTGACCTCCTCGGATGGAAGGTGAGGAGCTAGGCCACCCCAGCCCACCCTGAGCCCAGCCCTATAGGATGTTATGGTAACCTCTGACTTATATGAACTTTGCCCCCTGCAGAAGGAGCTGGAAGACCTTGTCCGGAGGGAGCATGCCAGCATAGATGCTCAGTCAGGGTCCCAGGCCCCCAACCCCGGCACTAGCAGCTCCCCTAGAAAGTCCCCACCTCCAGCCAAGGAGGCGGCCAGGACCCAAGAGAGAGAGAAGCACCCCTGACCACTACCTCCTGAGCAGGACAGTGGAGCCCCAGCCAGCACTGGCCCCTCTAACATGAGCTGCTGTGGGGCTCAGTAGATCCTTCATTCTCTTAACCAGGGTCCCCAACTCAATCCCAGAAAATTCTAATGTACCTGAGGGCTGAGGGCTGCGCAGCCCATCCCTAACAGCCCACAGCCTCTAACCACCGAGGGCAAGAAGAGACCTCCCCTAACTCCTAACAACTCCCAGAGATCAGGTTACCCCCAAACTGCTAACTGTGCCAGAAGAAGGCATTTCTCTATTGTTCTCAGGGGGGCGTGTCTAAATCAAATTAACCTACCCCACAGAAGGGCTGGACTTCTGTGGTGATGTAGAACTTCATTCACCCAGGGGTTAGAGTCTGTGGGCTCTCCAAGCCTGAAGGCCCCCCAATTCTCTGCCTCCAACAAACAAAGTGGGTGCTGGCCTCCCTTTCCTAGGGACCCTCTTGCCAGCCAGTGGGGGATGAGCAGGAGACTTGCTTATTGGAAACAAATTAAAAACCAAAACAAAGCAACTAACCATGAGCTGTGTGGCCTCTGCTTCTTTTAGTGGGTACCTGCGGCATCTGGGGGAGGGGAGGGGGGCCATAAAGACAGCAGACTGCCGACCTATGGCTCCAGGATCTTAGGAGTGATGGTGGGGCCAAGAGGATGCCCCCTGGAGATGGTGGCCTGGCGACTTTTCACCCTGGCTCTTAGCCTGTCAGAGGTCCACTCCTCCAAAAGAGGAGCCCTTAAGGCTGGTCCCCGGAAAGAGAGAGGAAGGTGATTTCAGATGCCCCCAGCCCCGCCTCTTCCCCTGCATGCGGGCTTCCTCTCCAGAGAACACTTTCGCTTCCTGCTGCTCAGGCTCCCCTCGGAACAGGTAGGGCCCCCAGGGACCCAGCATCTGGCTTCTGCACCCACAGCTGCCTCCATCCAACCCTGCCCAGCACCAGGCACATCTGGATCTCCTCCCAAGGGTCCTGGAGGGGAGGGGCACCTGCCTTCCCCTCTCCACCTCTCTTCCCTGCTTATCCCTGAGGTGTGCCCGCCCCCTGCCCCCCTGACACCTGAAGCTGCCATTCAGCAGCTAATTGATTTATATAGCTGTTAATTATCTGGCTTGCATACAACACCCTAACAGAAATGGAACCTTCTCAAAAGGGCTAGCCCACTTCATAAAAGGGCTAGCCACTTATCAGCCCTCTTCCCAGGCCAGTCACCTAATGCTGGGCCCAGGCTGAATAATTCAGATGGAAAGATGGGGGGATGGGGATGGAGGGATGATGGAAAGATGGATGGGTGAATGGTCTCTCTCCAGACTACCCTCCCTAATCCTGAGACTGCTGTGGGGGAAATATTCAAAAGGCTCACCCTGAGTTGAGAATCCCTTACAGGGTTCCCTTCTTGGGTATAGTTGGCGCATGCCTGTGATCCCAGAACATGGGAAGTGGGGGTGGGGAAGATCAAGAGTAAGAGGCTAGCCTCTACTACAATACACAAGTATGAGACAAGCCTGGGCTACATGAGGCCCTGTCTCAAAAAGAAGAAAGAAAAATTAAGGTTGGGCCAGGCAATGGTGGCGCACACCTTTAATCCCAGCATTCGGGAGGCAGAGGCAGACAGATCTCTGTGAGTTCGAGGGCATCCTGGTGGTCTACAGAGTGAGTTCTAGGATATCCAGGGCTACACATAGAAACTATCTTGAAAAACAACAACAAAAAGTTAAGGTTTGACAGATAAATGGATAGCTCAGATGTGAGATAATTAAGAGCAAGATTTTCACAGGAGAATCCAGATATTGGGCGTATGGCAGGCTCTAGAATATTCTTTCAACTTTTCTATATGTTTAGAATTTTTTTTTTTTTCTAATCAAGGCTGGGTATGGTGGTGCATGCCTCTAATCCCAGCACTCTGGAGGCAGAGGAAGGTGGATCTCTGTGAGTCTGAGGCCAGCCTGGTCTATATAGAGACAGCCAGGGCTACATAGTGAAACCCTATTTCCAAAAAAGAAAAAAACCAAACAAACCAAAAACTGAATGTGGGGAGGGTATGCTGGGCCTCCTCTGAAGGCTGGAAAAGGAGGAAGTGTGTGTCACATTGCATCTGGATAGAGTGCTCCGCTGTGAGCCAAGAACTTTTCTAGGCTCTGGGTTTAACTGTGGTGGTTATCCAGATCTCATGCACTTGTATGGTTGCAAAGATCTTGGAATATCCCTTTCTGTTCTGTAAGTTCCTGTTGGGAATGTTGCCCTCCACCCCCGAGATACACAGGCCTTTCTCCTGGGGTCCCCAGAGTTGCCTGCCACCCAGCAACTAAAGAATTGCATTGCATGGCCACCCCAGCCAGGCATAGTGGCTCAGGCCTATAATCTCAAAGCTTGAAGTACAAAGATTGCCATGAGTTTGGGGCCAGCCTGGTCTACAGAGCTAGTTCTAGGGCAGCCGGTGCTTCACAAAGAACACAAAGAAACCCTGTCTTGAAAAACAAAACAAAGAATAGCTTTTGGCATAGCTGGGGACTTCTGAAGTCCATTCTGATCAGGCAAGATCTCTGAGCCAGATGTAATAGAATTAAATTATTAGCCCTTGCCCTAGCTGGAGCAGCCTTGAGTCTTGTCTTCCTCCGAGCCAGAGGCCAGAGCATGGCTCACTGGTGCCTGGCAACATGAGGATTGTCCAGCCGGAGGACATGGTGTCTGCAGCCCCTACTGAAAGGGACAGGTGAGGATACCCAATGTCCCCAGATCCATCTTTGACCTTTTGTCCCTGGGCTATCCCTGCCTCTTGGACCCCACGTCAATGGCCAGATTCTGCTATGACCCTTGACCTCCTGGAACCTGTACATCCCAGGTTGGCTTGGCCACTAACAGATGGAGCAGGCAAGAACTCACTTGGGGTCCTCAGTACCCCAGAACCACTTCTTCGACTGCAGAGGACACAGAGGGTGTGGCAGGTCCCAGAGCTGGATGCTCAGCATGCCAAGGCCTTTTTGGAGCTGTGGCCACTGGGGGTGAGTACTCACGGCTAGGGGTCACTTCTGACCATCCCTATTGCCAACTTGTGTCAGGTAAGAGACCGACACAATGCAAACTGGGCTAACCCAAAACTTAGGAAAAGGTTTATGTAGCCCAGGCTGGTCCCCAGCTCACTATGTAGCACTAGCTGACCTTGAATTTCTGATCCTCTTGACTTCTCATCCCTTGAATACTAAGATTACAGGTGTGTGTGTGTGTGTGTGTGTGTGTGTGTGTGTGTGTGTGTAAGAGAGAGACCACACCCAGCATATGCAGTGCTGGGGATTTAACCCAGTGCTTCATGCATTCAGGGCAGGCACTCTACCAACTGAGTTTAATCTCCTGGCCTGTCCCATAGGCATCACCAAACAGCTGTTTGTCTTCCCAACAGCAAGGCACCTGGCAGCTGGAGTTTTGCAGCCCAGTGACATCAGGGCTGGCTGTTGTGAAGCTCTCTGAGCTTTCCTTGTCTTACCCGGGGTGGCCCAGGCCCACGCTATGTGCATCCCAGGCAGGAAGAAGAGAGGTGGCAGGTGCTTTTGTGCCTTTGACCTGACGCAGAACACATGGCCAGGGCCGGGCAGCCAAGCTTTAAAAGATCACCTGGGAGGGGGCTGGAGAGGTGGCGCAGAGGTTAAGAGCACCGGCTGCTCTTCCAGAGGTCCTGAGTTCAATTCCCAGCAACCACGTGGTGGCTCACATACCTGCATCAAGCTGATTCTTGTTCCTCACCCCTCCACTCCAGAGCTTCCTGGTCATAGGACAAGATCCTAGCCAGGTCCCAGCTGGACAATCCTCATGTTGCCAGGCACCAGTGAGCCATGCTCTGGCCTCTGGCTCAGAGGAAGACAAGACTCGAGGCTGCTCCAGCTAGGGCAAGGGCTAATAATTTAATTCTATTATATATCTGGCTCAGAGATCTTGCCTGATGCAATGATCCACAAGAGATCCAGTGCCCTCTTACCATCTGTAATGAGATCCAGTAATGAGATCCAGGGCCCTCTTCTGGCATGCAGGCAGAACACTGTATACATAATAAATAAATAAATCTTTAAAAAAAATCACCTAGGAGTTATACAGTACAGCCAAGCCAGCACTGAGTACCTCTATGTCACTATGTAACCAGGTTACTCTTGAACCCACCATCCTCCTGCCTCAGCCTCCAGAGTGCTGCATTACAAGTGTGCACCACCAAGCCCGGATGTCTACCATTATTATTTCCTGTAGCTCAGAATACTAATGCCTTGGACGAGACATTCCACAGGGTTGCGCCTGGTGGCACATGCCTGTCATCTTACCATTAAGAAGTCTGATGCAGGAGGATCAGGAGTTCAAAGCCAGCCTGGACGACATTGAGTCCTTGTCAACATATAACTGAATAAATGAATTCTCCAGGGAATACAGGATAAATTTGGAAAGGACAGCTAACAGAGTTTGGCAGACCACAGCTGCCCCTCCTTGTGACGGTCAAGACGACCGTCAGTGCCATGTCCTGCCAGCTTCAGAAACTCGCATAAAGGGTGTTTGGAATCCGGGGTGTGGCTCAGTGGCCGGCAGCATTCTTGCATAGTGAGCAAATGTCCCTGGGTTTAAGCTCCCCCCCTACAAGAATTCCCCACTTTTTCCAAAGTATTCCCTCAAGCTAAGTGTGTGGGATAAGCCTGTAATCCCAGTATTTGGGAGATTGAAGGAGGGGAGTTTGAGGCTAACCTGGGCTATGTAGTGAGACCCTTTTGGAGAAAAAAGGGAAGAAAAGAAAACAATACTGGGGATGTAGCTCAGCAAAGAACCTGGGTTCAATCCTGAGTGAGTGAGAGAGAGTGAGAGAGAGAGAGAGAGAGAGAGAGAGAGAGAGAGAGAGAGAGAGAGAGAGAGAGAGCCCACCAACAAAATAAATAAACAAACAACAAAACTCAAAGATCTCTAGGAAAAATCCCATGGCAGATGTTCATTAGTCACACTTAGGCCGTTGCCCATCCTTGAACCAAACAGTGGTCAGACAGTAGCCCATTCTATTGGCTAGTTCTAGATCTGGCCCCACCTGCTAGGGTCCCATCCACAGGCACTAGGAATAGAGAGAGGTTTCCCTAAAGCAGTCAATGGTTCTCAACATGTGGGTCATGTCCCCTTCAGGAGGACCCATATCAGATATCCTGTGTATCAGATATTTATAATTCATAACAGTAGCAAAATTACAGTTATGAAGTAGCAACAAAAATAATTTTATGGTTGGGATCACCACAACGTGAGGAACTGTGTTAAGGGTCACAGCGTTAGGAAGGCTGAGAACCACTGGTTTAAAGGGAAGTGGCCCCAAGCAGGCAAAAAGAAACACTGCACATACCTGCATCAAGCTGATTCTTGCCCCCCTCTCCAGAGCTTCCTGGTCATAGGACAAGATCCTAGCCAGGTCCTGATGCTGAAGACAGGGCCTTCATCAGGAGATGTCAACACCTATCCAATTCACAAGTTTGCTGGAGGTGAGGTACCTATTCCTAGGTTTCCAGTCCACATTGCAAATGAATCAAGAACTCTCAGCTTTGATCCCCAATATCTCTTGACTCTCCCCAATACCACCTGCATCCATCACGTAGTCTGAGCTGGCCCATTCCTTCTTGCCCAGACCATTGCAGTGGCCTCCTCTCAGGTGCCTTTGTGCCTACCCTTTCCTTACAATCCATGCTGAGCACAGCCAACAGGTGTTCTCACACATAGACTACATGTTGTCCATCCCTTCCCCAAACCCTGGAGAGGCTTGGTAACATCCTCAGATACAGAGTTAGGTGGTCACCATGAGCCGCAGCATGCTTGATCTCACATGCTTCTGGCCCTCCCTCCCTCCCTCCCTCCCGGCTCAGACCTGGGGCTCTCTTCTCTGCTCCTGCTAACCCAGCTGCAGAGTGTTGCTCTTGTTCTTCCTGCATCAGCCTCCCTCCTTGAGTGGTTGGTTGACGCAGGCTGCAGCCGTGAGAGCCTCCGTAAAAAGGTATCAAAAGTGCAAGGTCTGGGGCTGGAGAGATGGGTCCTGGCTAAGAGGACTGGCTGCTCTTCCAGAGGTCCTCACATCAGAGGTTCAAACCCACCTGTAACTCCAGTCTCAGGAATCCAATGCCCTCTTCTGGCCTCTGTGGGCACTGCATGCATGTAGTACACGTGCATGCAAAACACCCACACATAGAAATAAATTTAAAATAGAAATTAAAATTTCTTTCCCCCTTTTTCTCTTTCTTTCTTTCTTTTTTTTTTTTCTTCGAGACAGGGTTTCTCTGTGTAGTTTTTGGTGCCTGTCCTGGATCTCGCTCTGTAGACCAGGCTGGCATCGAACTCACTGCCTCCCGAGTGCTGGGATCAAAGGCATGCACCACTGCCGCCAGGCAGAAATTTAAATTAAAAAAAAAAAGTTCCATTCTAGTTTGGGCTACATAACAAGGTCAAAAATGGCTTGGGTTACATAGCAAGACCCTGTCTAAAAATAAAATAAAATAGAATAAAATTAAGAAATGTAAGCCTGGCATGGTGGCTCAGGACTATAATCACGGGCAGAAAGATTGCTACAAGTTTTGAGGCCAATCTGGTCTATATAGTGAATTCCAAGCCAGCCAAGGCTACAGTGAGACCCCGCTCCAACAAAACAAAAAATAGTGAAGAAATTTTTGATGACTTCCATTTGGTGTCAGAGCTGGGATGCAACGTCGCAAAAGGAGATATCAACTCCCAGGAGTGGAAAACTTTCCTTCTCTGAGAGGAATATAAGAATAGAGATTCTATGCCAAGAGGTGGGGGGGGGGGGGGGTTGGGCCACAGGGGTAGGGTGGAGGAGGCCAGTGGCCACCCTGCAACTTTGCTTTCTCATCTCTTCCCAGGTGTGTCCCTGGAATCCTCCAACCTCTGCATGCCAGACTTTCCCCATCTCCTGGCCTTCCTGTCAGCCAGCAGGTACAGGTGCCCTGGCGAAGCGGCAATGGGGGCCCTTCCCGGAGATACCCCATCCAGACTGAGGTCTCCCTTTTTCCTCAGGGACGTTTTGCCAAGGACACTGCTCTTGCCCACTCCACCTATAGGGCCAGGAGACAAGGACACAGGTGAGGCACACTGCTCCAGGGGAGGGAGAGGTCAATTTGCTGGTCTCTTTGGTCCAGAGATTGGATCTAAATTAGGACCAGATAACTGGGTTTGAGAGAGGTGAAGCTGGGCTTGGGGCAAGTGTGAAAAGAAGCTGTGGTGGGCCGGGCAGTGATGGGTGCACGCCTTTAATCCCAGCGCTCGCTCGGGAGGCAGAGGCAAGTGGGTCTCTGTGAGTTCGAGGCCAGCCTGGTCTACAGAGCGAGTTCCAGGACAGCCAGGGCTACACAGAGAAACCCTGTCTGGAAAATAAGAAGAAGAAGATGAAGGAGGAGGAGGAGGGGGAGGAGGAGGAGGAGGGGGAGGAGGGGGAGGAGGAGGAGGAGGAGGAGGAAGAAGAAGAAGAAGAAGAAGAAGAAGAAGAAGAAGAAGAAGAAGCAGAAGCAATAGCCACTGTAGCAGTAGGGATGAGACTATCTCCGGGTCCTGATAGAGCTTGAGGACCTCTGAGCTGGGACTGCATTCTTGGTCCTGAGTGAGCAAGGCTGGCGATGAAGCCTCCTGGTTGCCCCCTGCACACCTGGGACACCTTGTCTCTTCTGCTGGCTCTCAGATCCTGTGCGACTTGGCTGCATTCAGGTCAACACCTCAGGGAGGGTGCTGTCTGTAGTGAACCAGCTCTATCTGGAGACGCATGGAGGCTGGGGGACAGAGCAAGCTCCACAGCAAACAGAGCCAGAGACTGACCAGAAATACAGTCCAGGTTAGCTGGGCGGGGCCCGGGTACCCTGAGGGATGAGGGAATGGATGCCACTCTAACAAGGGACCCAACCTACTTCTCACATTCAGCCCCTAGGAAGCCCACCCCACATCGGGTCTCCTGGGTGGAAGACCCACTGAAACCGGAAGTGCACCACACTGGACAGGAAGTGCATCATCCTGGACCAGACACTCACCACCTTGAAGTGGCAGTGTACCGTCCTGGAGCAGAAGTGTCCTTTCCTAGGCCTGCTCTAGTTAGTGTGGTGGAGGAGCAGGAGGAAGTGGGCAGTGACAAGTCCAGAGATGAAGAGGAAGGCCGCGAGGACCTGCTCACTGACCACATCCGTGCTCTGGCCAGGGCCCGGAGCAGCTATGTAGCCCGGCAGTACCGATGCCTTCGGGCACGCCTCACCTCAAACTCTGGAAATCCCTACAGGCCCGGGGATCCGGCCACGGAGCTGCTTCAGGATGTGCGCCAGCTCCTCACTGATCTCCAGAATTACCTGGCAAAGGACCCCGACGTCAGAGCTGTCTTTGGGAACAGGGAACCTAGGGTCCCTCGGGACGAAGATCTTGGTAATGAGAACTGGAGGGGAACTTCCCAAGGGTTTGGGGATGCCATGACTCGGTCCAGTATGTGTTCACATCCGACTTCTCATTCCCCATGGGCAAACCACCCTTTCTTCATATAACTACTGCATCATAGCTCCACTTAACACATGCATTGCCGGCTAGACTCTCCCATCCTTGGAGTATTCACACGCCCCCACGCCCCTACTTCCATCTACACTTGTAGGTGACCTGGAGCAGGAGACAGGGTGAGTAGGGATCAGGGTGGGTCACGGTGGCATTGTCCTCACATGCCACACACCCCGCAGGCTCCGCTGTGGAAGTGGCCCTCTGTCGGGCAGTTCTGGAGCCCCTGAAGCCGGCCCTGTGGACCAAACTCCGAACTCTCAGAGCCCAGGAACTGCGGCTACTGCGCCGGCGCCAAATAGTCTTGCGGGCGGGGGCAGGGCCCGAGGGACAGCACCCTGCCCCAGCCTTGCGGAGCCGGATCCACGCGCGCCTCGCGCACCTGCACGCCGCGTGCGTCCCGCGCCGCAAGGTGGCGCTGCTGCTGGCGGTGTGCAGCGACGTCTACGCCGGCCTGGCCGGTGGCGAGAATCAAGGTAAAGAACCTCTGGAGGTAGACTGGGTTAATGGTGGGTACCCATATCCAAGGGAAGGGTAGCCCATTCTGGTGGCCAGTGCCCACTCAGGCCTGGGGACCCGAAGGAAGGTGTGTGTGCCTCCCCTTGCCGAGCTCACGACCTGTCCTCGGACTTCCTTAGAGCCCCTAGGGGCCGACGCCTTTTTGCCGGCCCTGACCGAGGAGCTCATCTGGAGTCCACACATAGGGGAGACGCAGCTGGATGTGGAGTTTCTTATGGAGCTCTTGGATCCAGAGGAGTTGCGGGGAGAAGGTGAGCTCCCACCTCCAGTATGCCCAGACACTGAGAAGGGGGCACCCTCGGTGAGCCCCATCTTCCTGTGTCTCAGAAGGGGAGATGGGCATTCAGAGAAGCCCAGAGGGCCATGATGATCTCGCCTTCTCTCCCCTAGCTGGCTATTATCTTACCACGTGGTTTGGGGCTCTTTATCACATTGCTCACCACCAGCCCGACTCTGGCCGTGCACCCCAGGGGCTCAGCTCAGAGGCCCGGGCCTCCCTGCGCCAGTGGCACCGAAGACGGACGCTGCACCAGCAAGCCCTGCCCACAGCCCAGGTGACCACCTGTGCGGGATCCAGGTCAAAGGGAAGGTGGGATCTGTTGCCCCTCTGACACAGCCTCCCGTCTCTCC
Source organism: Peromyscus eremicus (assembly GCF_949786415.1). Taxonomy (NCBI): domain Eukaryota; kingdom Metazoa; phylum Chordata; class Mammalia; order Rodentia; family Cricetidae; genus Peromyscus; species Peromyscus eremicus. The sequence continues at coordinate 159,229,513 of NC_081416.1, read as the reverse complement.
CCACAGGCCAACCTGCCCTTTGAGGAGCCATGGGCAGTAGAGGACCAGTGATGGAGTCCTCAAACCCCGCTCACTCCTCTGCTCAGCAAGATGCTGGAGGCATCTGGGACAGCCGGAGGGTGGGGCAGGGAAAGGGACCGGCTTATTGCCCTGGCTGTTCCTACTTCATACGAACCCTTCCCTAACAGCCATACACCCCTCCTTTCTTTCCTCCCCTCTGGTCTGCCTCAAGGAGGCTCTCTCCAGCAGACACAACCCCCCTAAACAGTGCTACAGCCCTCTCACCTGAACCCCTTTGGGGCAGGTGGAATAAAAGCACGGTCCCCCAGAGATGTCTACATCTATGACACTTCACCAGCTCAAGAGATCTTTATAAAAATGATAGCATGTCTGGACCTAAAGTGGGAGCTTATTCTGGATTCTTCTGTGCCCTAAGTAGTTAAGAGGGTGGCAGAAGTATGGGGAGGTCATGAGTCTATGCCCTCAGCTACTCTGGAGAATGGGGTGGGAGGATTACTTGAGGCCAAGACCACGAGGACACTGTGACATTGTGGACATATTAGATGTCCAGGATAATGGCATTGAAATATAGTAGAGTTCAGGAAACAGTGGGCTAGGTTTTCCATCAGCCTTGAAAACACGAATCTCTGTGACCCATCAATGTTACCTTATTTGGCAAAAGTGTTTGTGCAGCCATTATTATTATTACTATTACTATTATTATTATTATTATAGTTTTTTTGCTTTGTTTTGTCTTTTCAAGACAGGGTTTCTCTGTGGGGCCCTGGCTGTCCTGGAACTCTCTCTGTAGCCCAGACTGGCCTCAACTCGCAGAGATCCGCCTGCCTCTGCCTCCCAAGTGCTAGGATTAAAGGAGTGTGACACCACCCACCGCCTGGCCAATAATACATTTTTAAAATGCATTTCCTGGGGGACTAGAGAGATGGCTCAGAGGTTAAGAGCACTGGCTGCTCTTCCAGAGGCCCTGAGTTCAATTCCCAGCAACCACATGGTGGCTCACAACCACCTGTAATGAGATCTGGTGCTCTTCTGGCCTGCAGGTGTAAATGCAGACAGAACACTCTATACATAATAAATAAATAAACCTTTTGTAAAAAAATTTATTTTCTGGGAATGGTGGTGCAGGCCTGTAATCCCACCACTTGGGAGGGAGAAGTAGGAGGACCAGGAGATTGAGGCCAGCCTGGGCTACCTGAGGCCCTGCTGGACTCAGTGATCGTGTTCGTACCTAGAGTTTCCAGTGAAGGGCTGCGGGTGCGGCTCAGCACAACAGCTTCCCTAACACTCACCATCGTGGAGCTGCGGCTCGGCCTGTTTGTCTTGCTTGTTTTATCTCTAGATTTTATCACCAGCAACACGCACGCACGCACGCACGCACGCACGCACGCACGCACGCACGCACACAAACACAATGTTAAGTGAAGACTCTTAACTGTCTCAGCAGTTAAGAGTCCTGACTGCTCTTCCAGAGAACCAGAATTCAATTCCCAGCACCCACATGGCAGCCCCAAACCCTCCGTAACTCCACTTCTAGTGGATCTAAGACCCTCCTCTGGCTCCCCAATATCAGACACACATGTGGTGCATGCAGGCCAACCACCCACACACGTAAAAGTTTTAACTATTTTTAAAATGTAAGTCAAGGCATCGGAAATTAGGGAATGTACATACTAAGTTGGTAAACATATCTGTGTGTTTCCCTGAGTTATGTGAACCTTCCTAATCAATCAGTTAACACCAGGAAGAGCCCACAGGGATCGAAAAGCCCATTGGCCAGAAGGAGCAGTTATAACCTGAAACTCAAGACTGGCCCTGAGGCAGCAGAGCTGGGCGCTATCCTGCAGAACCAAGCCCGCTCCCTGTGGGATCCGAGGCTATCTCCAGGTCATGTCAGGATGGAGTTAAATTATAGGACACCCATCTTTATTGGCTATAGAATTTCTTGATGTATGTGTGGGAAACCTCCACATATCTGGTGTCAGAGTGTGTGAATTGTGTGGGAGTGGGAAATGTGTGGTTCTCAGGTTTTACACAAAAATGAGAACATCTTCATGCAGACAGATTGGACAACGATGTATGAAATGGTAGCAGAGGAGAAGACAGCCAAAGAAAAATCAAGTGGACTGCACCCGGATTCGTTACTGATGCTTGGGATAACACACCATGACCAAAAGTGATGTGAGGAAGAAAGAACTTATTGTGGTTGATGGTTCTAGATGATTACAGAATAGTGGGGGAGGCATGGCGTCAGGCAGCCAGAGAAGGAAGCTGGGAGATCATATCTAACCCACAGAAGGCACAGAGAACTGGAAGTAGGGGTCAGACTGTAAAGCCTCAAGTCCTTCTCCCAACAAGGCTCTGCCTTCTAAAGGGTCCAAAACCTTCCCAAACAGTGCCACCAACCAGGAGCCAAGTGTTCAAATACCTGAGCCTATGGGGCACTGTTGTATACAGAGTGTAGGTGCAGGTTCACGTGGGTCTGTGGAAAGAAGTACAGAGGTACCACAAGGATGAACTTTCGCCAAGCAAAAGGCCCCTTTATTGTTATACAAATCACATCTTTAACAAGTCAATTCCATACACCAAAGTCTTTGATCTAAGCTCCCCAGAGAACCAAATGCAAATTCTCAGTAACAATACCACAGTTTTCTGGGCTGTTGTTACTAAGTTTGCACAGGCTTTGATCCCCTAGGAAAACGCTCAGCTAAGACTTCAAACAGAAGGCACAGAGATGGGGTAACAATCACAAAAGGCAGATCAAAGCCAGGTGCTAACACTCCAGAGTCAAACCGGGTGTAGTCATGTGGGAATTCTTCCATCAGGGGACATTTCTCATCAAACTACCATGACATCAATATTTAAAACTTCTAAAGATGTTGCTGGGCGGTGGTGGCGTACGCCTTTAATCCCAGCACTCGGGAGGCAGAGGCAGGCGGATCTCTGTGAGTTCGAGGCCAGCCTGGTCTACAAAGTGAGTTCCAGGAACGGCACAAAGCTACACAGAGAAACCCTGTCTCGAAAAACCTAAAAAAAAAAAAAGATGCACAGGGCGGTGGTGGCACACGCCTTTAATGCCAGCACTCAGGAGGCAGAGGCAGGCAGATCTCTGTGAGTTTGAGGCCAGCCTGGTCTACAGAGCAAGTTCCAGGACAGCCAGGACTGTTATATGGAGAAACCTTGTCTTACAAATACAACCAACCAAACAAACAAAAAATTCTAAAGATGCATGTCTATCGTCCACTGCATTATTTAGAAAGCGGAGGCAGGAGTATTCCCTCAAGTTCTAAGCTAGCCTAGGCTACATAGTAAAAACCATGTCTTCAAAACCAAACTAGACTGGGGAGACGGCCCGGTGAGTAAAGTGCAGGTCCTTGGTATGGCGACAGGTGCCTGTAACCCCCCATGCTGAGGTAGAGACAGACAGATATTGGGGGGGCTGAGACTGTCACTGGCCTGCCAGTCTAGCCAAAACAGCAAGCTTAAGTTCAGTGAGAGATCCTGTTTTAAAAAACAACGTGGGGGCTGGGGAGATGGCTCGGTGGTTAAGGGCACTGGCTGTTCTTCCAGAGGATCCAGCCCCCACATGGCAGCTCATAACTGTAACTCCAGTTCCAAGGGATATGGTACCCTCACAGACATACATGTAGGCAAAACACCAATGCACATGAAATAAAAATAATAATAATTAAAAAAAAAAAACCAACGTGGAAACTAGAGAGATGGCTCAGTGGTTAAGAGCAGTCTGCTGCTCTTGCAGAGGACCTGAGTTCAATTTCCAGCACCCGTATAGCAGCTCACAACTCTAACTGCAGTTCCAGGCAGTCTTACACCCTCTTCTGACCTCCATGGGCACCAGGCACACACGTGGTACACATTTATACATGGAAGCAAAACACTCTCACTAAAAATAATTAATTAAATGTGGTGCTAGCAAAAACCAGTGGGTAAAGGTCTCTGCTGCCATGCCTGACTTGAGTGTGAAGCCTGGAGCCCACGTGGTGGAAGGAGAGAATCAGCTCCTGGTTCTCATGCCTTCACATCTGTGCCCACACATGAGGCTAGCAGGTGAACATACATAAACACACACACACACAAATGTAAATAAAGGAGAGAAACTATTGCAGAGCATACCAATGTGAACCTGCACAGCACACCCATGTGCACACAGATGTACACCAGAGAGAGACAGAGACAGCACAATGTAAAAGGTCATGTGGTACAAACCTGTAATCGCAGACCTTGAAAGGCTGAGGCAGGGGGCCAGTTTGGGGTTACACAGTAAAACCCTGACTCAACAAAAACAAACAAAACAAAGCAAATGTGAATGAGTGTTTATGTTTTTCTCCACAATTCCTGAATCATGACCCTGACTTACTTCCTGGTCAGGATGGTCAGGAGAAACTGAGAGTAATAAATTGAGGTTACAAAGGATTCACCAATAGACTTGCTTAGGAAATTCTAAGTCGTACAAGGTCGGATTCACTCACAGCAGTGCTGCCCCTAATATGGCTCGGAGATAAGTAGAGGACTGATCAGACCGTCAGACTGTAGGGAAATGTCATACCTCGAACATAATTGCAGTTCGGGCTTGCTGAGAAAATTTTCTGTTGAGATCTGTCCACCAAGATTGCTGCCGATTAGGCTCCATTCCCTTATCAAAGCACACACCTCGGCCTGGCAGTTCAAAGGGATGGCACTGGCCAGCAGCCACCATTGAGTTCTAGTCTGACATTAAGTCCTGGTTCTCTTATCAGGATGAGGTAATGATTCTGCCAGGTAGGCAGGATGGCCCTGGGTAATATTAGCCAACCCAAAAAGAACGATACTGGTATATTTTGAAAGTAATTGTGAGCCGGGCGGTGGTGGCGCACGCCTTTAATCCCAGCACTCGGGAGGCAGAGCCAGGCAGATCTCTGTGAGTTTGAGGCCAGCCTGGGCTACAGAGTGAGTTCCAGGAAAGGCGCAAAGCTATACAGAGAAACCCTGTCTCGAAAAACCAAAAAAAAAAAAAAAGTAATTGTGACCATAACTTTGCTGTGTACATTTCCCAATAGCTGAAAATGGCCAGGTTTACACTCTCTTGTCCCTGTTTAATTGTTGGGCGTAACTTGGGGCTGGGACCTTATGACATATGCAGGTGAACAGTGGTGTATGTGGAATGTTAAAGTCTAAATCTTATATAATTCCTTACTAACGTCCGTTTGTGGCTGGTTTTGGACTACTAAAGAATTTTTTCCTTATTCCCTGAGCGTTTGGAGTAAATTCTCACTGGGAGAACTTTAACCCTGCGTCCCCACACATCCTGTCCTTTGCCCTGGAGAAAGGAATGCTGCGGGGGAGGCCGGGAGAATCTGAACCAACAGGTTTTTCTGGGTTTCCCCACCCCATCTGTTAGCAATCCTGCCCGTGCGGCCTCCATAAGACCTCAAAAGGACAAGGCTGGGAGAGCTTCCAAACAGCCCAACTTCCTGGGGGCGGAGGCTCAGCAGCAGTGCACTTGCCTGGCAGGGACCTTGTATTAGGGTCAATCATCAATAACACACACACACACACACACACACACACACACACACACACACACACCCCAAATGGCCAACTATACCGCACAGAGCATGTGGAAGCCACAGTTGCTCAGCAAATTTAACCAGCTTGGAAGATGGTGGTAGTATTCTGGTAGCTTTAACTGCCAGTATGACACAACCCAGATCCCCTGAGAAGGGGGTCTCACCTGAGGTGAGATTAGATCAGTCTTATTTTGTCAAGAGGCCACCATTCCCCAGGCAGTTAGTTGGTCCAGGGCGCTCTAACAAAGCCAGCTAAGCAAGAGCCCAAACGAGCCAGCTGGCAGTAATCTTCCACGGTCTCTGCTTGAGTTCCTGCTCTGACATCCCTCGTGATGGACGATGACCTGGTGAAATGAACTCTTTCCGCCTAGTTGCTTTACTGGAATGCTTTATCCGCAGCAGCGGAGAGGGAAAGAGAACAGATGGGACCCCTGATTTCTAGCCTGTACTCGCCATTTTTGTATCGCTCCAACAAGTCCAGCTTAAAGAAGGGAGGATGGATCTGGCCCAGGACTGTGGAGCGGTCCACCCCAGGGTGGCCAGAAGGCATGGAGGAACCACTCAGTTCTTGGAGGTGCAAGTGTGTAGGGGAGGCTGCTCGCACATCATGGACCAGGGAGCAGATAGCAAGATAGGAGCCTGGGCGAAGTCTGACTTTCAGAAGCCCGCCCCCCCAGTGACCCATTTCCTTCAGGGAGGCCTCAGCTTCCACAGCATCGTCCCCAAGTAGCGTCCACCAGCCAGAGCACGAGGGCTCCACGACAGGAACTAACAGGGGACATTGCAGATTGAAGTGGTAGCATAGGTAATCCACCAGAAGCACAGAAGCCACATGTGTGGCTTGTCACCGACTGGCATCTAAAGTGGGGAAGCAGTCTTGGGATTGAGGCCTTAATCTATATGACCTGACACTGTACCCAACTCTGTTGGTCATGCTGAACTGAACTTCTTTCTTACCTGTCTCAGATCATTACTCTGTTGGTCAGGGTGCGCATGTCCATGCATGTGTCCGTGCGCCTGCGTGTATCTGTGCGCACGCATGCCCTCCCATCCCCCATTTCTCCCACTATGGAGCAAGTAATTCTGTCTTAGACACCAGCTAGTTTTTGTCTAACTGGATTCAGTTCTGACACTTGGTGTTGGTTCAAACTTTGAAAGTCTGACCCCAAGTCTGTCTTTAAAGGCATATTTAAGCACAGTACAATTTGGTGGAAATTTTCTTGGTGATAATAACTCAGTCCTGTGTGCACAATAAAGCTTAAGGTGTGACTACAACCAGGCGGTGGTGGTGCACACCTTTAATCCCAGCACTTGGGAGGCAGAAGCAGGCAGATCTCTGTGAGTTCAAGGCCAGCCTGGGCTATAGAGTAAGTTTCAGGACAGCCACCAAAACTACACAGAGAAACCCTGTCTCAGAAAAACAAAACAAAACAAGCAAACAACAAACAAACAAAAACCCCCGAAAAACCTAAAAAGATGTGACCACAACAAAACTCTTTGTAAGGTACATGTGACATCTTCCCTAAAGATGGGGTCAGTAGACTGACTGCAGGTGACCCCATAAAGATGGGCTCTACAGATTGACAGGCTCATGATTATCATGGGTCTGAGAGGAGGATCTGGTGTGGTCTCAGCCACACAGATAGCGCAAGGGTCACCAGGCTATTAACCACATCTGTTCCTAGCCTTCTGGGCTGAAATAAAAACCCTCTCCTTTTGAAGAGATCTTTAATACTCCTGGTTCCCCTAGAGCTTATCTGTGAGCACAAGAACCTCTGTGCCTCCCACACACACGCGCACACACACACACACACACACACACATGCACACACACACACATGCACACACACACACATGCACACACACACACACACACACATATGTATGTTTAGGTGGATGGGTGTTTTGCCTGCATGTATGTCTGTGTACCATTTGTGTGCCTAGTGTCCACAGAAGCCAGGAGAGGGTGTTGAAGTCTCTGAGACTGGAGTTACACATGTTGTGGGTCCTAGGAATTGAACTCAGGTCCTCTTAATTGCTGAGCCATCTCCCCAGACTTTACTTTTTTTTTTTTTTAGACCAGGTCTCACTATGTATCCCAGGGTTACCTGGGACTCATGCCTCAGCCTCGTCGGTGCTGGGATTGTAGGTACACACCACCACAGCCATCTCTTCTTCCTCCTGGTTTAGTTTGATTCCCTGGTTGTTCAAGATCTGGCCAGTGGAAGCATCTTTCAGGTTTGTTCATATGCCCGTTGGATGTTTTCTGGACACATCTATGTTTTCTGGTTCAACAAGACATTTCAGGCAATATAATCTTAGGGGCCCTGGTGTTATGTGCTATCCATTGTGGTGGAACACAGTGTCCTTAAACAATGCGTGACTATGCTTACCCAGCCCCTAAAGAGCCCAGGTTCTAGACAGGGGTCAGAAATTAACAAATTGCTCCACGTGGGAGGAAAGAATTATTTGGTATGTTAGTTACTTTTCTCATCGCTGTGATAAAAAGTAATTTAAAGAAGGAAGGGTTTCTTCTGCCTGACAGTTCAGTTTGAGGGGATCATTTGATGGGGAGGGGAAGGCCTGGCAGCCCGGGCAGAAAGCTGACTGGTCCCCTCGCATCACCGGTCAGGGAGCAGGGAGTCATGAATGCTTGTGCTCAGTAACTTTCTCCTTTTTATAAAGTCTGACACTCCTGTGCATGGAATGGTGCCACCCAAAATTAAAGTGGGTCTTCCCACCTTAATTAACCTAATTTGGAAAATCCCTTCCAGGCATGTCCAGAGGCTAACCTGATCTAGGTAACTGAAGAACCAGCCTGCCTCCATCTTAGGCTTAAGAGCCACCTTATAGTAAAGACAAACTAGGTTCATTCCTATTTATGATTAAACCTCTGTTTCTCAAAGACTGGGCTGTGCCCCACCTGTAACCTTAACTACAAATGGTTCTGCACTGCCTGCTCCAGGAAAGCCAATCATGCCTTTGTTTCAAAAAGTTGTTTATAACCATCTTCATCTTGCAACCCTATCTTTGTTTTAAAAGGTTATATGAGCCGGGCGGTGGTGGCGCACGCCTTTAGTCCCAGCACTCGGGAGGCAGAGCCAGGCGGATCTCTGTGAGTTCGAGGCCAGCCTGGGCTTCCAAGTGAGTCCCAGGAAAGGCGCAAAGCTACACAGAGAAACCCTGTCTCGAAAAACCAAAAAAAAAAAAGGTTATATGAACCCCTGTGACTGCCTTGTTATGACTACCTGTTGTTATGACTACCTTGTCATGCCCACCTTGCAACCATGTCTTTGTTTCAGGAGGTTGTTAGGACTAACTTGTTATGATGTTCTAGTCCTGTAACCCCACCTATTTCGCTTGCCAAGTCCCCCTTCCCCTGAGTTATAAAAGCCTTGTCTCCCTCACCTCCAAGGCTGACCTCTCAAACCCCACCTTAGGGAGAGAGGCAGCCTGTGGACATGAATAAAAAAGCTGACTTGAAGTAATTACTTGCTTTAATGAGTTTGGTCATGATGATTTAGGTCAGTGGTCATTTAGGTTTAGGTCATTTTGGGAGGAACACAATCCCTCAAGACACGCCGGAGTTTGTTTCCTGGGAGATTCTTGATCTAGTCAAGATGGCGATATTAACCATGACAGTAGGTGAGCAGGGACCTGTGATACCTCAGCCTAGCTGTGCTGGGAAGGCTGCGGCTGGCATAGGGCAGAAGTGCCCATCAAGCCCATATTGGGGTTGCATAACTGAATGTGGGATTGGCGAAAAGTTGGCAATAATAAAGTTTCTGGCCGGGCGGTGGTGGCGCATGCCTTTAATCCCAGCACTTGGGAGGCAGAGCCAGGTGGATCTCTGTGAGTTCGAGGCCAGCGTGGTCTACAGAGCGAGATCCAGGACAGGCACCAAAACTACACAGAGAAACCCTGTCTTGAAAAACAAAACAAAAACAAAAACAAAACAAAACAAAAAAAAGTAAATAAAGTTTCTGAACATGCTGTGGCTGCAACTTTCTTTCTTTCTTTCTTTCTTTTTTCCTTTCTTTTTGGTTTTCTGAGACCGGGTCTCTATCTCCCTGGCCGACTTGGAATTCGCTATATAGACCAGGGATCTTGAAGAGAGATCCGCCTGGCTCTGCCTCCTGAGTGCTGGGATTAAAGGCGTGGGCCACCATGCCCGGCATGGTCACATATTTTATATACCTATTTACCTAGAGTTAGAGAATAAAATTTTCCGAGGGAAAGCTAGGCGTGGTGGAGGACGCAAGGTCCCGATTGCCACGAGGTCAGGCCCAGCAAGGGCTCTACAGTAAGACCTTGTCACAGCCACCTGTAACTCTAGTTCCAGGGCATTCAACACCTTCTGGACTCTGAGGGCAGCTGTACAGATGTGCTGTACATAAGCCATGCAGTGACATAGATACGCACAGTACATAACAAACACATAAAGATCTGAGGGCAGCTGTACAGATGTGCTGTATATAAACCATGCAACAACATAGATACACACAATACATAACAAACACATAAAGAAAAATTTAAATACAAAAAAAAAAAAGAAGGAAAAATTTGGGGATAAAAAGGAACCAGAAGAAGCCCTGGTCTACAGACCAGTTGGGTGTTTTATCCAAAGGCATTGTGGAAATAAACAGGGAAGCTGGGCATGGTGGCCCATGGCTTTAATCCACATGGGAGGCAGAGGCAAGAAGATCTCTGAGTTGAGGCCACCCTAGTCTAGCTACAGAGCTTGAGGCCAGCCAAAACTAAAATGAGACCATTTCAAAAAGGGAAGTAGCTGGAGAGATGACTTTGAAGTTAAGAGCACTGGCTGCAAGCTGGGCGGTGGTGGCGCATGCCTTTAATCCCAGCACTGGGGAGGCAGAGCCAGGCGGATCTCTGTGAGTTCGAGGCCAGCCTGGTCTACAGAGCGAGTTCCAAGACAGCCAGAGGTACATAGGGAGATTCTGTCATGAAATAAACCAAACCAACCAAACAAACAGAGCACTGACTGCTCCCCGAAAGGACCCAGGTTTGATTCCCGGCACCCACTAAGGCAGCTCACAGCTGTCTGCTAACTGCAGTTCTTCTGGCTTCTGTAGGCACTAAGCATCCATGTGGTGCACAGACATGCAGGCAAAGCACCTATACACATAACAATAATTTTTAAAAAAATCAACAGGGAAGCTGAGCATGGTGGCACAGGGCTTTGTTCCCAGAATTCAGGAGGCAGAGGGAGTAAGTTCAAAACCAGTCTATCTACATAGAGAATTCTGTCAGCCATGGTTACACACATAATGAGACACTCTTACACAAACAAAACAAAAAATAACAATAACGGGAAGACAAACGAGAGCAAGGTGGAATCTGTTTGCAGCTCTTCTGCCCGTTACTGAAGGAAGAGGGATTTTAATGTATTTTTACATTTTATTATTGTATGCATTTGGGCGTTTTGTCTACATGAATGTCTGCATATGACACGTGTGCCTGGTGCCCGAGGAGGCTGGAAGAGTGCATAGACCCCCCTGGAATTGGAGTTATAGATGATTGTGAGTTACCATGTCAGTGTTGGGAGTTGAACCTGAGTCCTCTAGAAAAGCGGCCAGTGAGTGCTCTTATCCACTAAGCCATCTCTCTCCACTCCTGAAGTATTTATTGATTTGTTTAGTGTGGTCCTATGTATGGAACTCACTGTGCCATACATGTTAGGCGGAGCTCTGCCTCTGACCTGTGCTTCCTGGCTGCTCCCTGGTGGATTCTGGCAAGCTGTCTACTGCTGAGCTATAGCCCCAGCCCCGGAAGAGGGGTTTTACTTTATTACTTTTATTTATTGTTGTGTGTGCATGATGTGTGTGTGGGGTTGAGCGCCATGGTACACGTGTGGCAGGCAGGGGACAACTCTGTGAGTCAGTTCTGTCCTTCCACTTTTACTGGGTTCTGGGGATCAATTTAGGTCATCTGGCTTGTGTACCAAAGCAGCTTTACTAATCCATCTGGCCAGACTCGCTGGCTGTAATTACTTTGATTTAAAAAAAAAAAAAATGTTCTTGTTTCTTGAGAAGATAGGATCTCATGCAGCCCAGGTTTGTCCCCAATCCACTAGGAGCAGAGGATGACCTTGTACTCAGTTTCCCTAGAACTGTGATTACAGGTAGATGTTGGCACCACTGAATTTCTGGCTAGGAGGGAGGGTTTAAAGGTTGGACCACATCTAGCAGTGACCTCATTAGCTTAGCTTGCTTTGTCCTTGTACCCCTAGCGAGGATTAGCTAATTTAGCAGGCCAGCAGCAAGCAGGTTCCTTTCATAACCCTTCCTGCTCTGGGGTGGCCCCAGCACAAGAGGGGAATCCATGGTTTCAGGTAGCCTTGCAGCAACATGTTCCAGTGTGCCAGTCTCCACCTGTCTGGCACACTTTTAATCACTTCTTTCTTTGGCTATAACCTTGGCAATGAAAAGGAGTCTCTGAGACAGGACGGTTGTTGCCGGCACCCGGTTTCTTTCAGGGATTATGCATGAGCCATGATTAAAACTGTGTGTGGAGGTTAACTGGATGGACTGAGATGGAGTCAAAGGCCGTTAGATGAAAAGAAGCAAAGACATAGAACACGACTGGAGTGTTGACTCAGCCGTTAAGAGCACTGGTTGCTTTTGCAGAGGAGCCAGGGTTCAATTCCCAGCACCCACATGTCAGCTCACAGCTGTTGTTATTCCAGTCCCCTGGAATCCGAAGACAACCCTCTTCTGATCTCGGCAGGCAGAGAATCGGCAGGTTTGGGTAGGTGGGGATTTTTACAAGGGCTGTGAGAGTCAGATGACCTGCTGGTATGTCGGTGTGATCCAGATATATAGCCCAAGTTGTCCTTAAACTCGAGATTCTCTGTCTCCACTGGGTAGCTGAACCCGGCCGTGGGGTCTAGCCTGTGCTGTTCTCCACCATTCTCTAGTGCTCTCTGATAAGCACACAGACATCACCCTGCAATAGTTTTCGATGTCAGACACTTAGCAGCTGTGGCACCTTGGGTGCTCTGAGCCTTGCTTACTCATTTGTACAACATACATGTCTACATTTTCCTCCAAAACACTCAGCAAATGGGGAAAATTGCCACGTGAACCCCAAGCAACTGGGGGACTTTTTTTTCCTGGCTAAGGTGGAGAGTGGGACTGAGGGTGAGCGGGAACGCGGAGCCAGAACGAACGCAGCGGCCCAACGTTCTTCCCATTCCGTTCCAGCTTCGGTACCTCCTCGGTTCCCCCACTCCCCCAGTGAAAAGAGGTCGTGGTCCCTTTAAGGCCCGCCCCTCCCTCCCCCAAAACTTCCCAGTGTCTGCTCTTTTCGATCCCGGACGGCCGGCCAGGCTCGCCGCCGAGCTGGTAGGGGACAGGGCCGCGGGGTCGGGGAGGGCCGCGGGGGGACCGGCGGGACGCACGTCGCCGCGCCGGCGGGAGGGCGGGGGACTGGTTGCGGGCGCAGCCGGCACGGGCGCCAGTCGCTGTCCCGGGCGCGCGTGGTCCGCAAGCGGCCCGCACTGTCCAGGGTCTGGTCGAGTGCCGTCGACGCGCCCGAGAGAGGGGCGTCCGGGCCGGGCGCGGGGGCGGGGAGGCGACCGCCCGCTCCCCTCCCCCACCGCCACCTCTGACGTCTCCGCGGGACCCCGCCCTTCCGCGGGAGCGGCCCGCCCCGCCGCCGCGCGTCACCTGCTGCGCCGCGGCGCACCCCACGTTGGGAGTGCCAGCTTTGGAGTATCCGTCCAGTGAATAGGGTGGAGGTTCGTTTAGATCATCTGATGCCTCCAAACTTTTCTTTTTTTAAACTAGAGCCCAGGGTAGCCCTGAACTCAAGGGAATCCTGCCTCTGACTGCAGAGCACTGGAATTATAGGCTTGCAACCACCACGCCATGCTCAAAACTTTACTTCTCCAAACAAACGGGGTTCCAGTCCCTGTGTCCTTACATTTTAAACTTAGTCCTAAGAGGATCCCGGCTTTGGGGATCCCACTGACCTGGTGGAAAGGTACCCCAGCACGCTTGGGGCGTCCTGTGAATCTTCCACGACCTTCAGACTTGTGTGTGTGTGTCGTGGTGGTGGTGTGTAAACTTGCGCCTTGTCTGTGCTAGGCAAGCGTTCCACAGCCTTTTTGACTCGCCTGTGGACGGGACTATGGTCAGGATCCTCCGTCAGTAACCTTCCCTGCCCGCTCCCCAATGGGCTCTGGGCCGCGTTACAGCTCTCGGGCTTCGCAGGACCCTAGGAGGAAGACCAATCCCTTCAGGGCAGTCTCCAGGGAGCTAGTCCGGGCTACAAAGCAATCCCAAGGACGCGGTGCTGTTACCACGTGCGAATCGAGTTAAACTGAGAGATCTATTGTGTCTGAATTTAAAGTAAAATGATGCCGCTTGGCAGGGTCCGAAGTCAGTTGGCAATGAGTGCTTTTATAGTTAGAAGTGCTCAGATTTGGAGGTTCTTTTTCAAAGAATAACAACCCTCTAGCTTTGGATAGGATAAAGGTGAAGTGGAAACGTACTAATGGGGTTATAGCTGCAAACTGCTGTCTTGGTCTAGATTTCCGGAGCTTGCAAACAGCAGGCAAGCAAAATATCGTCCGGGTAGTCCAGCAGTCGCTTCCTTAGAGTCACCTCTTTTCCTGAGGCCCCGAAAAGTACGGTAGCGCATGCGTCCTCGGCCCGTTCCTAGATTGCGCCAGAGAGCGCCTACGGGCTCCCCCTTTTTCACCAATCAGAGACTATCAGTCGCCCTATACCATCTGGTAAGAGGGTTTTCTTTCCACTCTCCATTGACCAATCGAGTGGTGACGTAGAAGATGGGCACCTGCGGGAACCACTGCAGGAACACAGAAGGGAAGGCCTTTCTTGTATCCCAGCGGAGTGGCGCGGGAAGGTAATCGTTGTGACTGGGGGACGCAAGGATTTCAGAGTGATCGATAAGGGAGGAAACCAATGAGAGTGGGAAGGAGGCGGACCTTCGGGGAGCCGCTTCCATTTGCTGTCTGTGGGAAGGCGGAGCGATGCCAAAAAGCCGACCTATCAAATCGAAGTTTATTTTAAGAAGGCGGGGCTTGACGGAATGACTGGCAGGAAACGTTCACCTATAAGAAGTGCGATTGACGGACGAGGGCGGGCTTTCCAATAGAACGGCATGGGCTCTATCCAATAGGCAGGGATCGTGTGGGGCCTTCCCCTCCCCCCACGGCAGGGCCAGTGGCTCCCCCTATCGGGTGGGGGCGGCGAGTGACGGGCGTGTCCCTCCCCCAATGAGAGGCGGGGGGAGGCGGGTTCTGCGCCGCCATGTCGCGGAGGCTGCTGCCCCGGGCGGAGAAGCGGCGTCGGCGGCTCGAGCAGAGGCAGCAGCCGGACGAGCAGCTGAGGCGGGCGGGAGCGATGGTGAAGATGGCGGCGGCGGGCGGCGGAGGCGGCGGTGGTCGCTATTACGGCGGCGGCAACGAGGGAGGCCGAGCCCCTAAACGGCTGAAGACTGAAAACGCCGGCGACCAGCACGGAGGCGGCGGCGGCGGAGGATCCGGGGCGGCGGGCGGCGGCGGCGGGGTGAGGCCAGGGCTTTAGACTCCCGGAAGAAAGGGGAAATTTCTTACTTTAAAGCGATTTATTTTTGCGGGGGACCTCTGCGCACGCGCTGCAGCCCTCGCGCTTTTGGTGGGGTGGGGGAGGGGCAGGCGTTGGGCAAACGGCGGGGTTTGCGCGAGGACAGTCGCCTGCGCGTGCGCGCAACCCGTAGCGGGGCTTGAGGGGGCGGAGGAAGCGGCTGCCTCTGCAGGCGGCGCAGTGCGCAGGCGCCGCGGTCTGGCATGTGGGGGGCCCAGGCACGCGGCTGGGACTTTTTTTTCCCCTTTCTCCCTTTATCAGTTTTTTTTTTTTTTTTCTTTTTTTCCAGTCTATGTCCCCATGCGCAAGCGCGCTTCTGCAACCAGCTCTTGTGAGCGGGAAGTGGGTGGGCGGTGGGGTCGGCAATTCCGCCCCTTCGAAATCCGGATCACGGTCGCGTCTTACAGGAGTTGACTTGTTGAGACTATAACGCCCAACCAGGCTAGAATATTTGACCTCTGATGCTATGTGCGTTGTAAAACGGAAGAGAGTTTGTGAGCCGAGCTTAGAAGTCATCGCTCAGTTTGCTTTCGGTTTCCCGGAGAGGGGCATTTATAAACTAAAATATTTTGGTCCTGTGGCCATGCACGGAGGCATTTTGCCTACTCAGTCTTCTCCTAAAAGGCACAGTTCTGATTTCTGTGTTGGGCTGCAGTCCCGCACTCCTTTTAAAAGTGTTCTAAAAGTCCTCCTCCTACCGGACATGGTGGCGCTGGCCTTAAATCTCAGTGCTCTAGAAGCAGAAACGGGCGAATCTCTTTGAGTTTGAGGCCAGCCTGTTCTGCGTAGTGAGTTCCAGGCCTGACAGAGCTTTATAGTGAGACTCCTTCTCAAACAAACAATGCCCTCTTGTTCAGCTGCTTTTCTGCTGTAAGCGTTTACTCGCTTAGCCTCTTTAGGATGTTAGATTTCCCCCTGTTTGGAAGACATTTTATTTTAGACTGCTGGAGCCTCTGAGGTTGAAGGAGTACTGATTCCAGAGAGTTCTCTGAGCATCTCATGGGCAGTGTGGTATGTTGCCCCCATCCCCAATATTTTAAAGTGAAAGATCTCTCTCATTAGTTGCTGTTCCTCTGAGATGGGTAGTTTTGTAGACTCCCTCACAGAACAGGAAGGAGTGGGGCTGGGATTAAACAAACTCGGAGCTCTGGGAGACAAGCCTTAGCTTGAAACTGCTCGGGAGAGTGTGTCTTGTGTGGTTCCCTACTGGAAAAAGAACCCACTAGTGTTCATGGGCTTCGGCCAGTGATCTTCAGACAAGAACCTGGGCCCAGAGCCCAGGAGAGACGAGGAGAAAGTTGCCTCCAGAGCCCCAGAAGCTTGGGTGTGTGTGGAAAGATCCATCCCCTGAGGAGGAGCTGTGGTAGATTGACAGGTTGAGGTAGCAGTTCAGTGTGGAAGATCTTGGCCCTGTTCTCTTTAGTTTGGCCTAGTCAGTGTAAGGAAGGGCATGTTGTCCTAGAAGCCATGTGTCTTACCCTGACTGGACATGAAGGTGACTTGTGGGGAACAGTCACTAAATGACCACAGCTTGCCTAGCCAGAGAAAGCGTAGAGAAGTTAGAGCACATGCAGAGGGTGTTCTTGAGGCCAGCAGGCAGCTGTTGGAGCTCTAACCGTGGGTGTGGCCCCTTTCCAAGCCACTCTTCCTGTTGTGTGTTGATTGAGGAGAGACAGATTCCAGGAAGAAGGCCAAATGTGAGTTTCCAGTTCTTCCTACGTTCAGCCTTCCTTAGAAACTAAAGCCAGCTGGGCGGTGGTGGTGTACGCCTTTAATCCCCGCACTTGTGAGGTAGTGGATCTCTGTGAGTTTAAGGCCAGCCTGGTCTACAGAGTGAGTTCTAGGAAAGACAACAAAGCTACACAGAGAAACCCTGTCTCGAAAAACCAAACCGAAAAAAAAAGAAAAGAAACTAAAGCCAGTGAGCAGATGGCTACCCACTCAAAGGCGTTTCTCAATCTGATGGCTTTGGATCAGGGTCCCTCTTCTCACTCACAGTGTGTCCATCCTTTTTCAGGAGAACTACGATGACCCCCACAAAACCCCTGCCTCCCCAGTTGTCCACATCAGGGGCCTGATTGATGGTGTGGTGGAAGCTGACCTCGTGGAAGCCCTGCAGGAGTTTGGACCCATCAGGTACGACATCATCTTCTGAAACCAGGGCTTATGTCTCTTAGCGTTACCGTGGACTAATGCGGATGAAGCTGCCTAGATTCCTTCTTCCACAGGGTTGTCTGGGCAGCGATTGATTAGCACTCTGACGGTCTCTTCTGAAACAGGAAAAGGGGTCAGGAGATGACTGTCGATCACTTGATGTATTGGGGTCAGAGTTCAGAGGAGCAGGAATCAGGTCACAGAGAGCAAGAGGACTGAAATCCACCTTTTCTCTGCAGCTATGTGGTGGTGATGCCAAAGAAGAGACAGGCGCTGGTGGAGTTTGAAGATGTGCTCGGGGCTTGTAATGCAGTGAACTACGCAGCCGACAACCAGATCTACATTGCTGGGCACCCTGCTTTTGTCAATTACTCCACCAGCCAGAAGATCTCTCGCCCCGGCGACTCTGATGACTCCCGGAGCGTCAACAGTGTGCTTCTGTTTACCATCCTGAACCCCATCTACTCCATAACCACGGTGTGTGCTGAAGGCATTCCTCTAGGCTGCTCTGAGATCTCCTTTCCCCTGGAGTCCCAATTCCACCCTGAGCTAGCATGACATGCCAAGGCCCCTTATCTTGCCTCTTGTTGCTTTTATAGGATGTTCTTTACACTATCTGTAATCCTTGTGGTCCTGTCCAGAGAATTGTCATTTTTCGGAAGAATGGAGTCCAGGCTATGGTGGAATATCCTTTTCTGGGAAACTGGTGTTCTCTGATCTGGGGGACCTCTCAGGGCTTGGCAGAGAGAATTCATGCCACATACCAAATGCCTTTGCAGAGACAGTTATGTGGAAGTCTGACCAGGGAGCCATACACTGCAAATCTTAAAGGAACAAACAGTTCATGAGGTTTATGTAACAGCAGGTGATGTGGGCACCTCTCTCTCAAGAGGGTGCTGTTTTATTCAGGTGGTGTGTTAACCCCCACCCCACTCCCTGTATTGAGCCTAGTGCTTCATGCATACTGCACAGGTGGGAGCACTCAGCTGTATCCACAGTCGTCTTCAGTGAAGTGGTTGGTTGGTATTCTGTGTAGATGGGGTTATAATCAGAAGACTCAAGCCCTGCAGAATGACTTACAAGGGGAGAGGGGGGTTTTGATAAAGATGGCTTTTTAGGGCCCCCTTGGCTAGGATGCAGTGAGAAGCCACCTTTAAAGCAGGCAGAGTGTAGATTTTCGAGATAAGATGAGACAGCTTGAGAAGCTGTTGCTGCTATCTCTTGGTGGCTGGGATAAGAGTGTTGATCACAGCCAGGTGGTGGGGCCACACGCCTTTAATCCCAGTGCTTGGAGGCAGAGCTAGGCGGATCTCTGGGAGTTCGAGGCTAGCCTGGTCTACAGAGTGAGATCCAGGACAGCCAGGGCTACACAGAGAAACCCTGTCTCGAAAAACCAAAAAAAGAAGAGTGCAGATCCCAGAGAGCCCTGGCCAGTGGCTGCTTTCTGAGGGCAGTCCTTGGTGTGTCTCTGGCTCTTGCTGTGCCTGAGGTTATAGGTGGTGCTCACCCTCGTTGAGTGCTGTCTGGTCCTTGTTTTATCCGGCAATGTAATGACTTCCAGAGCTCCACGTTGGTAGCTTCCTTAAGTTGTCTCACATTTGATTCTGTGCAAAGTGCCCAGCGGGCCAAGGCCTCACTTAATGGGGCTGACATCTATTCTGGCTGTTGCACTCTGAAGATCGAGTACGCAAAGGTGAGTCTCGGGAGTGACTACCTGATGTTAGTCACCTGTTGAGATGAGGCATGGCCAGTCTCAAACTTTGTCTTGTTCTTGCAGCCTACCCGTTTAAATGTGTTCAAGAATGATCAAGATACTTGGGACTACACAAACCCCAACCTCAGTGGACAAGGTAATCCTGATGGCTACTTTGTTCTAAACACACTGCCTTGCCTCTTCACTCGAGTAGTGCACTTCATAGACCTGGGCTCAGGGTTATGTAATGCCATTGGGCTCCCTGTGGGCATGGGAAGGCCCTTGGGTCAGTTCTGCCTCCTGAGTCTGCTGAAGGGGCAGAGTTGAGGCTGAGGCTGGGCAGGGTCGGGACAGGGCATCTATGAGGAGGAGGCATGGCAAGGAGGCAGAGGTCAATAGCAGCTCCATAGGATTTTGCTGCCTTCATTCTAGAGCCTGGTTAGGGTTGCTTGAGTCTCTTTTCCCTGGAGGATGAGCAGAGACCCTCTCTGCTGTCTGAGGGGCTGATGGTCGGGGTTCAGGAGGAAGGGGTTTAAAGCAGAGCCTTCAAGCAAGTAGACCTTGTAGAGGTCAGACACTTGGATGAGACCAGGACAGACATTACTGATCTCCGTTGTAGAGGGGACTCCGGCATCTCTTCAGGGGTCCACAGGGACAAGCCCCTTTCTAGTGCTGTCAAGAATGATTTACTTTTGGTAGGTGGGAGAGGGGAAGGATTATCTTTGAAAAACAGCATCACCCCTCTGAAAATCAGCAAGATCAACCACCTCTTGGTCTGATACGTCGAACTAGGCCTTGGGCTGTGGGAGGAGGCTGGTGGCTGACTCTGGGAGGTCAGAGACTCACCCCTACACTTGTAGGTGGGCCTGTCTTGCTTGCTTTGCAGCTGAGAGCCAGTGGGCAGGGTGGGCTAGACTCTCCCAAGGACCCTCAGAATTGTCCCTCTGGGCCTGGCTGCTCCCTCCAAAGGTCAGAGGCAAATTTTGACCAAGTGAATGTACCAGAGCGAGCAATGGCATTACATGACTGCTGACAGAAACATGGCAACCAACCATTTCTTCTCCAAAGAACACAAATAGAAGATGTGCAGACCGGCAGGGGCTAGTAGCAGGGGCTGGCTGTGCATTGCTTTTGATGCCTCTCAGCTTTGGCTGCCCCAAGCCTGGGGCCCAAAAAAAACCGAGGGCTGATGAGGTAACCTGGAGTGAGGGCGGTGCTTCGCCACCCCCTCGGGAACCACACTTCAGCGGCTCTGCCTCTGCACATTGCGCACCAACACACAGGGCACAAAACCACTAGTTCTTCCTGGAGAACAGAACATGCAGCCTCCACCACGTCCCCAGAAACAGCCGCAGATTGAGCTCACTACATCAAGAACACCACACCGCGCTCCAAGGAACAGCTACAAGCACAGAGACAGAGGCAGACAGAGACAAAGAAAGAGACGCAACATGGCAGCAGACACTGCTTTTTTATTAAACATTAAAAGTCAAAATCCAAGCAAACTTGAACCCAAGAATGTACACAGAAGTAGGAAACACAGAACAGAGCTCACCCAGCCAGCCAGCGGTGCTCTTTTCGGAGAACGATTCGATCATAGACTGAAGTAGATTCCATGGGCCTCCAAGACAATAGGATCCTCTCTCCATTCCTCGCCATGTGGGTTTTGTTTTTTAAGTCCTTTGGTTTGGGGAGGGCCTTGTTTTTTCTTTTGTGTTTTGATTTTTTTTTTCCTGCAGTCACCGGCTGCCAACACAGTCTGCACCAACTGGAGATCAGAAATAAAAAAAATTAACCACAACAACAAAAAAAAAATCAAAAAACCAAAACAGACCTAAAATCAAAAACAGCTCAGAGGCACACAGTTACCTGCTGGTGGGTAACCGGGCGCTACCAAGGCCAAAGCGCAAGCATAGTGGGGCCACTGGCACACTTCATACCAGGAGACACGCACATGGAGCGCTACACAGCCAGAAGCACCGCACTGCAGCACACAGTGTGAGGAGGTGACTACACGGAGGGACACTACCCACTCCACACACCTCATTTCCACTTTCTGGTATCTTCTGAGGACAGAGCATCTGTGAGCCAATTTTGATTTAATCAGAACATTGACTTTTAAAACGATTCTTAAAGAAAAATGTAGCGGATGTGTACCGTGACTTGTATTTATGACTGTAAAACCATGTGATGCAGGGTCGCAGTGTATGTTTGATGGGACGCCATCTTTCAGAACTGTGCTAACTCACTGTTGAAGCGTCCAATGGTAAGAGAAAAATACAGATTTGTTTTTTTGTGACAAATGGACATTGTACTCTGTACTTCTGCTGTAAGTAGCCTTTTTCCATCTTTGTAATGACTGTTAAAGAACAAACCCAGGCAGGGTGGCAGGAAAGGGCAGCGGTTTCACGCTCTGGGTCTTGGTGCCACCCAGACCTGGGCTGAGGTCCTAGCTCAGCCTCTGATCTGCAAGAGTGTCTTAACTGCTCAGTGACAAAGTAACTGCTCTAATCTCTTACTGTAAGATGGGGCTGGGAAACGAGTGCCTACCTCATAGGGTTGTTGTGAGGAATTGGAGAAGCTGTGATGTCTGTAAAGTGCTTACCAGTGTCCGTCACTTAAGCGCTGAACTAATGGTTAAGAACTACAGTTGGGCTGGGACGGGCTCTGCGCCATTGTTGGGTCTGAGAATGTTGATGCCTTGTACCTAACTGCTCCTTCAAACTGATTGTGCTGGTGCCCTGCTTGTCAGATCTGTCCCTCTCAAAGGGCTGGGTGGTGTGTGGAGGGTGGCGAGCCAGGGGTGATGAAGATAGGCCTGGAGTGAGGCCTTGTGCGCCCTGAACCTAGGGGCTTCTGGGCGGTTTCACTTCATTTCCGTCCATCTTGGGTTACTTATTTGTTGCCCTTAATCTTTCTCCCTTCATTGGGCATTAATTTATAAAACTGCTCTTCCCTTCATAACACACCCACACTGTAGTTCCCTAGACAGCCTGGGAGCTGCTCCTGTCCCTGCTGCCTGTTCCCTTCTACACACTGGGGCAAGGGAGAGCAAGTAAGCCCAGAAAGAAGCTGGTCTCCTTTTAGCGAAAGGAGGCAGGGGAGTGGGTCCCAACTGCCGAGACCTGGGCTTCATGCCCCGACCCCAGGCCATAGGATGGAGGCCCTGGCAGCCCTTGTAAGGAAAGGGTTCTGCAGCCGTGCTCACAGGAGCTCCGAGGCCTTGCGGTGGGTGGGCTTCCAGTTAGGAGTCGGGGGAGTCTTTCTTGAGTTCTATTCCTAACTCTTGTTTCGATCTACAGGTGACCCTGGCAGTAATCCCAACAAACGCCAGCGGCAGCCCCCTCTCCTGGGAGATCATCCCGCAGAATATGGTGAGGGCAGGGGGTTCCCCTCCGTGGACTCCCGTGGCTCATGTGCCCCTGCCCGTCGTCCGCCGCGAAAATTCTCACCCGTCCTCCCTCTCTTTCCTTCCCACCCCCCAGGAGGGCCCCATGGTGGGTACCACAGCCATTACCATGATGAGGGCTACGGGCCCCCCCCACCTCACTACGAAGGGAGAAGGATGGGCCCACCTGTGGGGGGTCACCGTCGGGGCCCAAGTCGCTATGGCCCCCAGTATGGTCATCCCCCACCCCCTCCCCCACCACCCGACTATGGCCCCCACGCTGACAGCCCTGTGCTCATGGTCTATGGCTTGGATCAGTCTAAGATGAACTGTGATCGAGTCTTCAATGTCTTCTGCTTGTATGGCAATGTGGAGAAGGTGAGTTGCTTTCCTTGAAGAACTGAAGGAGGCCCCAAGCCTCAGATGGAGGGGAGCAGAGGGAAGAACAGTGAGGTGCATCCTGTGTAGTGACTCCTACAGCGCAGACAGCCTGCTTCACGAGTTTGAGTTACCTGTATGTTCAAGTACTAAGACTTAGTGCACAAGGGCACCAGTGAGTCGGGAGTCCTAAGAATCCACACACAGTAGAGATGGTGATGTCAACATTGCCTCTGGACTGACCACTCGGGCCCTTCTGCATTCTCTGCTGAAAGGTGACTCCACCTGGTAGCTCGTGGCTTCTTTCTTGCTGGTCAACCCCGTCCAAGAGTGTAGTCCTGGGCTTGGTCCAGCTAATAAGAATAGTAGCAGCCTGCTGTGATGATACACACTTGGGACCCTAGCACTCAGGAGACTGGGCCACAGATGAGACCATCTCAGAGAACACAGTAAAGCTTGGAGGGTTGGTGCTTCCTATGTAGTTGTTTGTGTGGGGGTCCCTCCCCCCCCCACTGTATTTCTTAAATCAGAAAGGAACAGGTTAAATACTCTACATGGAAGCAAGACTTGGCTAGATAGCCTGGCTTCAGAGCCTGCCTTCCGTCCAGTGTGTACTGTAGTAGTCGCTGTAAGGTGGCTTAGGGCTCAGAGGTAAAGTGCTTAAGAGGCCCAGGATTCCATCCCCAGCACTTAAAATTTTTTCTTTTGATACTGTGACTGGATGCATAACATGCCGTAGCAAAAACATGCAGGTGGCTTGCGGGCTCATTCTGCATACTGTTTTCCTCATAGGGCAGCTCTCCGGTGGGAAAAGCACTACCTGTGCTCGGCTGCCTACTTTGGATTGAGCTCATGCCGAAACTAGGCCTGCATTGGGGGTAGTTCTGTTTCCCATTCACGTGTGAGGAAATGGAAGGCCAGAGCCAGAGCAGGAGTTAGCTTCTGACTTGACAGGGGAGAGGACTCTGGTAGCTGGACACTGGTGCTAAATCACACCCTTTTTCCCTAAGGTGAAATTTATGAAAAGCAAGCCGGGGGCCGCCATGGTGGAGATGGCTGACGGCTATGCTGTGGACCGAGCCATTACTCACCTTAATAACAACTTCATGTTTGGGCAGAAGATGAATGTCTGGTAGGTGCTGTTACCACAGGCCGGGGCAGGTGGAGGGGGAGACATGGGCAGGGGTAATAGTCCAAGTGCTGACTGAGATCAAGGTGCTTGCACAGCCAGGGATGGGGGTGTGGGTGCAGGAGCCATGTTTTCTGCTTCCTTGTGAAGCTCTGGGCAGAAGTGGGGTAGCCCCACCTCAGCTGTGCAGCCTGTGAGTTAAAGCACCCGCAGTGTCAGACAGGCGTGGGACCAGCTGAGCCTCTGGCAGGCCCTGGAGGACCATTCAGTATGGAGCAAAGACTTCCCTTTCTTTCCTTAGTGTTTCCAAGCAACCAGCCATTATGCCCGGGCAGTCCTATGGGCTAGAAGACGGGTCCTGCAGTTACAAAGACTTCAGCGAGTCAAGGAACAATCGGTTCTCTACCCCAGAGCAGGCAGCTAAGAACCGCATCCAGCACCCTAGCAATGTACTGCACTTCTTCAATGCTCCGCTGGAGGTGACTGAGGAGAACTTCTTTGAGGTAGGTGGTGTGGAAGGAGCTGCCTGTCGTGGCACTGTCCTTGAGTTGGGCTTATTCTGTTCTGGAAGGAATCATCAGACTCCCAAGGCCACTCACTGGTCCCTGCGTTTGGGGACACAGCAAAAGACCAAAACAGACAGGTTCCCCTGCCCATAGCTGGGGCAGGTGAGGGCAGAAGCATGCACGGGACAGTTGTGTACACTGTGCTCGTTGACATCTTGAACCAGCAGTGATGGCTGGTGATTTACCAAGAGTGGAGTCCGAACACAGGTCATCAGGCCTCGGGGTGTCTAATGACTCTAGAGGGTGAAGTTTGCGAGAGCCTGGGCTGTCGGGGAAGTAGGGCAAGAGGGGCCACAATTGAGTGACACTCATTTAATGTCACTCAGGCCTGCGGGGCTGCCAGGAGGGGAGTTAGAGAAGCACTTTCCCTCTTGTGCTGCCTCCTGAGAAGAGGGGTTTCCAACCTTTCAAGTCACAGGGTGATGATAGGGCGACTTGGTTTGTGATACTGCTAGACCCGGTCTGTCTGAAGGCTCGCATGGGCGGTCCTGGGTTTCTGAATTCTTTCATTCTCTTTCTGCCCCAGATCTGCGATGAGCTGGGAGTGAAGCGGCCAACCTCTGTGAAAGTATTTTCCGGCAAAAGTGAGTCCCTGTGCCCCGGTCTTTCCCGGCCTCTGCCTCTGGGTGGTGGTGGGAGGAGACTGAGCTCTGCTGCCTCAGCCTAAGCTTGCTTCTGTCTCTTGCTTTTTATCCAGGTGAGCGCAGCTCCTCTGGGCTGCTGGAGTGGGACTCTAAGAGTGATGCCCTGGAGACCTTGGGCTTCCTGAACCATTACCAGATGAAAAACCCAAGTGAGTGTCTGTGTGTCCTGCAGAATACCCCTGGTGGCTTGTCTGGCTGCATGCCAGAGCCTTCCTGCCCGCAAGATAGGACCCTAGAGATTGCCTTTGTCGCAGACACAGGCAGATGGGACTTGGTCACCAGGAGAGCAGTCTGATGACATTCTCCTGGGAGGCCAGCCAGGCTGCTTGGTGCCACCCACCTGAGAGCTTGGGAGTTACTCAGGCCTTGCCTGATGGTGATGACTTAGATCCCTGTAATTGACCTGCAGAAGAGGGTGTGTGGGTGCTGGCGGGTGGGTGGGGATGACTGGCCGGGAGTCCAGGGCCCAGCCTGACATCTGTCCTGTTTGCAGACGGCCCGTACCCGTACACTCTGAAGTTGTGCTTCTCCACCGCGCAGCACGCCTCCTAATTAGATGCTGGCAAGAGCACATCCGAGCAGGAAAACGTCTTTCCTTTATGCTGTTGGTTTTCTTTGGGTTTGTTCTGTTTTGATTTATTTTTGCAGTTTTTGTTTCCTTTTTAAATGCTAGGTCAGTAGACGCTTAACCACAATGGAAATTCTGGAACTCTGGAGGGGGGGAGGGGAACTGGTATCTCCCAAGATTAACCTTCACTTTTTAAGATAACTGTATGTGTGATTTTTTTTTTTTCCCCTGTTCATACATTTGTGCTGCCCATGTATCTTGGCACATTTCAATAAAATGGTTTGGAAAATAAAACTGCAGCTGGGGCTGCAGGGTGGGGTGTCTGCTTTCCTCTCTCCCACCCAGTTTCTGAAGAGTGGTGGACTCAGGATGGACAGAACAGAATGGACAATAAACTGGAATTAAAGCAGTGACATTCTTGAAGCCCAAGCAGGTTCATTTTAGTTGTGGGTATTCATTGACAAAGTGAGATTAGGCACTAGTGGATGGCTCTGGCTAAAGATGCTTGCTGGCAAGCCTGACCTAGCTGAGTTCAATCTCAGGTGGAAGGAGAAATCAGTAATTAAAAACTTAAGTGGGGGGCTGGAGAGATGGCTCAGAGGTTAAGAGCACTGCTTGTTCTTCCAAAGGTCCTGAGTTCAATTCCCAGCAACCACATGATGGCTCACAACCATCTGTAATGAGATCTGGTGCCCTCTTCTGGCTTGCAGGGATATGTGCAGACAGAACACTGTAGACATAATAAATAAATAAATCTTAAAAAAAAAAAAAAAAAAAACTTAAGTGGAGCGGGTTGTGGCAGTGCACGCCATTGATGCCCAGCAAAGCCAACCTGGTCTACAGGGTGAGTTCCAGAAGAGCCAGGGATACACAAGGAAACATAGTCTTAAAAAAAAAAATGGAGCAACCACCCAGGACTCCAATAGGGTGGTGTGAGGCTAGTCTGGACATGACACCGTCACAATGAGAACAGTGTTGCGGCTTTTCTTAGGAAGACCCACAAAATGGGTTTTAAACACACCTAAACACACCTGCATTTGTGTGAGCGAAGACAAAATAGAAGAAAGCAAAAATCAGATTCTATCCCTCCATAAGCAAGTATTTTACATTTCTAGTTTGTGTATGTGCTCACACATCCAGCAAGCCTTGGGGTCAAGTAAAAGTCGTTGGGCTTGGTGGGAAGTGCCTTAACCTGCTCAAGTGTTTAGGAAGAAAAAAGTTCTGAATAGTGCTCTGTATGACTAGTGACAGTGGTACCTTGTCTCGAGCAGAGTGTCATTGTTCAGAGGTGTAATGGTTTATTTAACCTGGTTCTGAAAGTAGTTTCCAGGCCCCTCTTGCTAACTAACCTGGCCTTCATCCTGAAGTAAACTTGACAGTGGAGTTAGAGGGTGCAAACTGGTGAGTGTTTGGTAGATGGTCCTGGGATTCAGATGGAAGCCTCTGAAGATGGCTTCAGAAGCAGGTCCCAGGAGGAACATGGGTTAGGAACTGATGTCCTGGAGGGAGGAGATAATTTGCAGGGGAGCAGGCCACACTGGTGGCAGAGGTGACAAGAATGTGTCCTTGATAATTTGGGCACTCCAGCTAAACAGCCATCTACAGCCACATGGTATCAGATGGGAAGTACTAGATCTACCTGAGTTTGCTGTAGGTAATCAAGGCAATTCAATGAGTTTCATCACCATCTACTATCCCAGTTCATTTTCTGTTGGCAATTTGACCTATAGGTGTATACACACTCCACAATTATTTTCTTTTTATACTAGTTACATTAAATGATACACATTTCACTGAATGAAATGAGGACATGACCACTCCATGGTATGGTTGAAGAGGTTTTTATTTTAGATGTGTGAGAGAGAACAGCCAGAGGCATCTAGAAGAGTCCAGAGTAGAGAGAGAAAGTAGTAGACTGAACATGACCAGTAGACTGAAGCCAGCAATGGGGTGGGGGTGGGGCAAAGAGGTCACATGGCCAAAATGGCAGGGTTATATAGGAATGAGAAGCTGGGAGAAGAGAACCAAGACTTCAGGGTAGGGGATGCTGAGGAGTCACAGATACAGGCTTAACCAGTGTGTGCTTTGGTATGCTAATAGGCACCACAGTTAGCCATTTGTTCCAGGGTTTCTGGACCTAAAGTTCTGGTCTTTTTTTTTTTTTTTTTTTTTTGATAAAGACAACAATCTCTTTGTGCTGTTTCTTAGCTGAAATTAGGGTGTCCTTTCTTTTTTTTGTCAGTTTTCTATTGAATAGAAAGTAAAACATTACTCACTCCTGATAGCTGCTACATCTTACTCTTGAAAAAAGCCTGCCTGCCTAGCTCATTGTAAGCCTGGGTAGCACACATTCATGAAGAAGGAAATGTCCCACTGGCCCAGAGACATCTGTTCACCCTCTTGGTAAACATCCCTCTAAGGAGCACACTTACACAGTAGTTTATGCTCTTGGGTAATGCTTTCTCAGTACTTTTTGGGGTGTGTGTGTGTTAATAGTATAGCAGGCAGGGTGTGGTGGCTCACACCTTTAATCCCAGCACATGGGAGGCAGAGGCAGGCAGATCTACGTGAGTTCAACACCAGCCTACAAAGTGAGTTCTAGGACAGGACAGCCAAGGCTACACAGAAACCCTGTCTTAAAAAAAAAAAAGAAAAGAAAAAAAAAAAAAAGAAAAACAAAACAAAACAAAAAACCCAAAAAACAGGAAAAAAAAGGACATTTATTTTATTTTGAGACGGGGTCTATCTACATAGTTCTAGCTGTCCTGGAACTTGCTATGTAGACTAGGCTGGCCTTGAACTCAGAGATCCACCTGCTTCTGCCCCTTGAGTGCTGGGATTAAAGATGTGAGCCACCACACTGAGCTTTTTTGGGTTCTTTTTAGAGTCTAATTGCCGGTATGTTGGTGCATACCACCCTTTTTCAGGAGGCAGAAGGAGGATCCTTGCAAGTTCCAGGTTTATATAGACCCTATATAAAAAAAGGAGAGGCTAGGGATTGTCCAGTGGTAGAGTGCTTGCCTATGCTGCCTGCCACTCCCCTTGCACCACAAAACAAAGTGGGCTTTACAGTCATTTACTCCGGCCTAAGCACTTGTAAATGTCCAGAAACCATGAACCAGTGACTCCCTTGGTCCAGGAGCCAGCTTCCCAAGTCCCGCGCGAAGTTGTACCACTTTCTGGCGGTAAGGGAATTAAAACTGGCTAATTCTAGCCTGTCTGTATCCTAGCAACTTTTTTGTTCCCATATCCAGGCAAGGACTGTAGATTTCTAGGGGGCTGCCATTATGTCATTGACTATCTCAGTTGTCTGCAATTTTCTTGTTATAACACAGCGCTGTGATGAACTTTACACAGAATTTTCCAGCAGCCAAATACTTTCTCAGGCCAGCTTCCCACTGGGCCAAAGGTCTTACTTTTATGTAACGTCCTCAGCACATGAGACAGGACGGAGTACTGTTTACGGTTGCCCTTACTAAAGATGGCGAAGTAGATGGGCCTCACTACTAAAGGGCGACGGCTGCGGTAGCTTCGATGCCCTTGACCAACATGGCGGACATTTGTGCCCGCCCCCTTTGTTTTCTCCCATAGAGCATCGCGCAGCGCCAGAGTGTCGGAGGAGAGGGCTGCAGGGATGATGACTGTTACCAGCAAACTGCGCTTTCTGCTGATGCAGCGTGAGTTACCCCTTAATCTGTGGGGACCTGTTGCTGTGTAGTCTTGTTATAGAGGCAGGAGCCCCTGTGTAGTTTAATGAAATGATAACTTTTAGGCCTGTCTTCCGATCTGCATTCTCTGTCCTCAAGCTTGGGTCGTTTTCACAAACAACGGTCTTAACTGAAGTAGTCTCAGACCGAAGCCACTCCGAAGCACACCCTAATCTTAAAAGCTATGTCTGGTCAGGCCAGGGTCGCTGCGGAACTTGAGTTGGGTCACTTAGGTGTGTGCTGTCAACGTGTCCCCATTCTGGCATCTCAAAGGCCCCTCCGATCTCTCCCCAGAGCTGAGAGGTACTACCCAGCTGTACGGCAATGTCAGCCTTCGCCCTCTGAGCTCTTCTGCACAAGAGGCCCTCAAAAGAGCCCCTGAGGTATCTTCAGACCACAATTATGAGTCGATTCAAGTGACAAAGGCCCAGAAGCATGTTCTCCACGTACAGCTAAGCCGGCCAGAGAAGAGGAATGCCATGAACAGGGCTTTCTGGAGGTCTGCAGATGCAGGCTGAGAGGGGGCAGGGGTGGGCAGGCGCAGGGGCTCCTCACTCCAGATACAGCCCCGCACTTCTTGCTCCTCTGCAGGGAGTTGGTGGAATGCTTCCAGAAGATATCAGAAGACTCCGACTGTCGGGCTGTTGTAATCTCTGGTGCAGGAAAGATGTTCACTTCAGGTACGACTCTCCCTGCCGGCCCCCCTGCCTCCTGGTGGTAAAGCCGCCGTGCTGCCTTTTCCTTTGCTTTCTTTGATGATTTTGTTTGTTCACCCTTGCTTTTTGCGTTCATTTCCCTCCCCCTAAGTAGCCGTGGCTGGCCTAGAACTCTCTATTTAGACTAAGTTGGTCTAGAACTTGAAGTAATTCTCCTGCCTCAGCTTCCTAAATGTTGAATGCTGGGATTATAAACACGCATGACACCATACCTGAGCAGTGCTTTGAACGCCTCCTTTTCTTCTGCAATGCTTAATTTAAAAAAAAAAATCAGCTGGTGGCGCACACCATTAGTATCAGCACTCTGTAGAGGCTGGCGGATCTGAGTTCGAGACCAGCCTGGTCTACAGAGAGAGTTTCGGGACAGCCAGAGCTACACAGAGGAACCCTGTCTAGGGAAAAAAAAAATTACTTGTGTGTGTGTGACTTGTGACTAAACAAGTCAGATGACAGCTTTGGGGAGCTGATTCTCTCCTTCCCCAGGATGGAACTAAGCTGGTCACTGGTCAGGCTTGGTTGCAAGCACCTTTACTCACTGAGCCATCTTGCTGGCCCTGCTGTGGTTCTCAATTAGGGTTTTGGTTGTTTAAAAAAGATTTATTATTATTATTATTATTATTATTATTATTATTATTATTTTGGTTTTTCGAGACAGGGTTTCTCTGTGTAGTTTTGGTTCCTGTCCTGGAGCTCGCTATCTAGCCCAGGCTGGCCTTGAACTCACAGAGATCCACCTGTCTCTGCCTCCTGAGTGCTGGGATTAAAGGCATGCGCCACCGCCGCCCGGCAGGATTTATTATTTTTAATTATGTATGTGTATCTATGTGAGTGCAGGTGCCCACAGAAGCCAGTGATGTCAGAGTCCCTGGGTCTGGAGTTGCAGGTGGTTGTGACCAGTTTCATGTGGTTGCTGGGAATCAACCCCAGTCTGCTGCAAGAATAGCACAGATGGGCTCCTAACTGTTGAGCCATATAAACAGCCCTCAGTGGGTTTTTAATTTTTATTTATTTATTTATTTTTATTTATTTATTTATTTATTTATTTATTTTTTGTTTTTCGAGACAGGGTTTCTCTGTGTAGCTTTGCGCCTTTCCTGGAACTCACTTGGTAGCCCAGGCTGGCCTCGAACTCACAGAGATCCCTGGCTCTGCCTCCGAGTGCTGGGATTAAAGGCGTGCGCCACCACCGCCCGGCTTAATTTGTTTTTGTTTGTTTGTTTTTTGGGTTTTTAAAGGCAGGGTTTCTCTGTATAGTGAGACCTCATCACAAAGAACCAACTAGAAATTTGAGGACTGGAAAAAAAAATACCTGAAGTTAAAAAAATCACTGGGTATGTTTCACAGCAGAACTAGCTGTCCTGGAACTCGCTCTGAAGACCAGGCTGGCCTCGAACTCACAGATATTTGCCTGCCTCTGCCTCAAGAGTGCTGGGATTAAAGGTGTGCAGCACCACCACCAGGCTAGACCAGCTATTTTTTTAAAGTCTATTTTAAAACATTCACATGTGAATGTACTCAGGGGCTGGCATAAAACCCAGAATTCCCTCCCCACAAATTCAAATATAGAAATTAGTACAACAGAACATGACAGGATCCTTAAGTTGGATTCCCATAGTGGACCTGTGACCTTGAACAAGGCTCTGGACCTCTCCAAGCCTATATTGGTGTTAGCCAAGTGTGTTAATCATGTCATAGGCTTTTGCAATAACTGAGCACCTGATGTAGAAGTCACTCTACTGACCTTTCTCCTCTTTGCATCCTTCTCCATTTGTTACCATGGCTTTTTCTGGCATCTCTGTTCTGCTGTGAAACACACCCAGTGATTTTTTTTAACTTCAGTTGTTTTTTTTTTCCAGTCCTTAAATTTCTAGTTGGTTCTTTGTGATGAGGTCTCACTGTATAGGCCAGGCTGACCTTGAATTTCTGATCCTCCTGCCTTAACCTCCTTCCTGCCTACCTCTTGTTTATTATTTTTTGGGGGGGTTGTTTATATTTTTGCATGTGTGTGTACATGTATGAAGGCACTAGCACAAGGTTGATGTCCAGTGTCTTTCCTGATTGCTCTCAACCTTATACATTGCAGCATGTGTCTCCCTGAGTCTGGAGTTTGGCAGTCAAGCTAGTCTGACTAGCCAGCTTGTTCCAGGGGTCCCCTTACTCTTGGGCCCAAGCTGAGATTACAGGTTGAAGTGTGATCCTACTTAGTCTTATTAAATAAAAACCCAGAGTCAGATATTAGAGTGAAAGCTGAAAGATCAGAGAAGCAGAGCAGCCACCAGTAACTTTTTACCTCTGCAAATCCTGAAGCTGAATGGGGAGCTCTCCTGTCTCTATGAATCCTCAGACTGAATGGGCACTCATTCCTGTCTACCCACCTTATATTCCTGTCTCCACCTCCCAGGTGCTGGGATCAAAGGCATGCACTACCACCTCCAGGCTGTGTTTCTCTTTTAGACTGGTTCAATCTCGTGTAGCCCAGGGTGGCCTTGAACTCTTGATCTTCTTGTTTCCTCCTCCCAAGTGCAGGGAATAAAGGTTTGTGTCAACACTGCCTGGCCTCTATGGTCAACTAGTGGCTAGCTCAACCCTCTGATCTTCAGGCAAACTTTAATTGTCAGAACACAAACAAAATATTAAACAATAGGGGCTGGAGAGATGGCTCAGTGGTTAAGAGCACTGGCTGCTCTTCCAGAGGTCCTGAGTTCAATTCCCAGTAACCACATGGTGGCTCACAACCATCCGTAATGAGATCTGGCGCCCTCTTCTGGCCTGCAGGGGCACATGCAGGCAGAACACTGCATATAATAAATAAATAAATAAATAAATAAATAAATAAATAAATAAATAAATAAATAAATTAGTCTTTAAAAAAATACGTTATACAATAACAGGTGTCTGCTGTGCCCACCTGGTCTTCACAGGGGTTCTGGGAAGCAAACCCCCTTACTCACGCTTTTGTAGCTATCACTCCTGCCCGGCCCTTTTTTTTTTTAGACAGGGTTTCATTAGTAGCTCAAACGACCTTAAACACGAGACTGCCCCAGCTTCACCCTCATGGAGTACTGGGATTACAGGCTTGAGTAGTCACGTCTGAATTGACAGTGCACTTTCTTATTCACTTGTCTGTCTCCACATGAGACCAAGGATTATGGTGTTATCTGAATCATCCAGTAACTGAACGTCTACTGCGTACCTAGCCCCGCCCCAAGCGCCTGGATACCCTGGTGGGGAAAAAGATAAAGACAAATGAACTGACAGCACGGGGCGGACGGTCCAGAGGTGAAGCGCACCGGCTGCTCCTGCAGGGTACTGGGGCTTGAATCCCAGTGGAGGTGGCTCAGAACCTTCCTTAACCAGTTCCAGGGGATCCGATACCCCCATTCTGGCCTCCATTGGCATCAGGCATGTGCCTGGTGCACAGACACACATGCAGGCAAAACACCCATACACATAAAATAAAATAGCTGGGGGTGCTGGGCGGTGGTGGCTCCTGCGTCTTCGCCAGCAGCCGGGCATCTCCACCCTTTGTGTGTTGGGTGGAAATGACTTGGGCTCTGTGCTTGCTAAGTCTTTCACCGAGTAGCTCCTGGAGGGCTGCCCTGGCCAAGGAACGGCCGCTCTTCAGTCTCTTGGAGAGCACAGACTTGGCCGTGTGGAGCTTCGTCAGACAGGACTAGATTGTTGAGCATGTCTTGAATGCTGCCTTCGGACCACTTCTTTTTGGCCTTGCCACCAGACGTGTTTACTGCGTCTTTGTCTTCTTTTGGCCGACTTTCTGGCATCTTTCTTCTCTTTGTCATCCTTGGGTGGCATGATGAAGCTCGGAGAGTGGCAATGACCGTGGCGGCCTTGCCGTGATGTCTGCAACAAGCGTTCTTAACCACTGAGGAATTCTGACGCTCTCAGTGGTTTATTTAGTTTATTTATTTTGAGACTGTTTTGCACTCTGTAGCCCAGGCTGTCCTAGAACTCAGGATGTAGATCAGACTGGCCTCGAACTTAAAGCAATCCTTCTACCTCTGCTTCCCTAGTGCTGGGCTCCAGGCATGCAGTTGAAGGATTTTGTCTTTCTTTGGATCCCCCTTCCCCCCCCCCCCCCCAGACAGAGTTTCTCTGTGTAGTTTTGGTGCCTGTTCTGGAACTCACTCTGTAGACCAGGCTGGCCTCGAACTCACAGAGATCCGCCTGGCTCTGCCTCCCAAGTGCTGGGATTAAAGATGTGAGCCACCACTGCCTGGCTTTTGGATTGGTTTTTAAAACATTGAGGATGAACCCAAGACTTCTGCATTCTAGGCAGGTGCTCCACCACTGAGCCACACCCCCAGGTCTTCACTTGTGAATTCTTAGCCAATACTTTAGCACAGAGCCATGCCTCCACCTCACTGGCGAGTAATAGGCAAGTGCTCTTCCAAACCAGCTCGGACTTCTTCTTTATTCTGCACGGGTTGGAAGACGGGGCTCACAGGCTCCCCCTAGCTGTGTAGGAATAGTTTACCGTTCATGGAGAATGTCTTTCTTGGGAACACCAATATTCCCAGCATTGGGGAAGCTGAAGCCCGAGACTCTAAATTGAGGTCAGCCTGGGCTGCATAGAGAAACCTTGTCTTAAGCAAAACAAAACAACAAATAGATATTTGGTGTCCTACAGGAAATCCCTGATACCCCAGACTGTTGTGAGCTTCTTTCTCTGTTGTGGAGATGTTCGTGTCTGGACCCACAGCTCCGGGGTTCTGAGCCCTGGCTGGTGTAGTAAGCGGGGCCGTGAAAGCTAAGGAACCCCCTCATGCCTTCTCACCAGGTATTGACGTCATGGACATGGCAAGCCTCCTGCAGCCCCCAGGAGATGATGTGGCCCGCATGGCCTGGTACCTCCGTGACCTCATCAGCAAATACCAGAAGACCTTCACTGTCATTGAGAAGGTGGCTCGGGGCTGGGTGGCATCCCTTCTGCTTACCCTGCCTCCGCCAGATTTGGCCCCAACCCTCCTTTTCCATTTTAGTGCCCCAAGCCAGTGATTGCTGCCATTCACGGAGGCTGCATTGGTGCAGGTGAGTCTGTAGCCGCTGGCCACCACGAGGTGAGACTGTTAACCCTCTGCACTCCCCAACCCCTACCCAATGACCTCAGCCCAGCTGTTGCTAATTAGACCTGGTCCCCAGCTGTGTTCCCGTGTTTGGGGAGGAGGAATTGGTTCCTGTCATTACTCACTGTCCCTGGCCTTTTCCTTCCAGGTGTGGACCTCATCTCTGCCTGTGACATTCGCTACTGTGCCCAGGATGCTTTCTTCCAGGTCAAGGTGAGGCCCTTCCTGAGCTCTTCCCTTCTGGAACCCTTGTGGTGCTAGGCAGCCACAGAATGGGGGGCCCCCCTGAGCAGGGACAGTGCAGGCCAAGACAGCTGGTCCTGAGGGGTTCCTGGAAGAAGGTGTAAGAAGCAAACCTTATGAGGCAGGGCGTGGAGAGGCACACCTGTAGCCTCAGCCTCAGAGACTGAGGCAGCCCGGGCTGTAGAGTGAGTGGAGGGCTGCCATGCTTTCTTTTCCTGTTGCTGCGATAAAACGTTTGGAAAAGCAACTTACAGAGAAAGAGTTTATCTTAGGCCACAGTTCCAGGTACCGTCCACCGTGGCGGGGAAGTCAAGGCACTGAGAGCTTGATGCAGCTCTCACATTACCAGTTCAGAAGAGAGCAGTGCATGCTGGTGCCCAGCCCCCCAGGCCAGGGTCCCGCCCACAGTGAACCGCATCAGTTAATGCAGTCAATTAACGTACCACCCTCATGCTGGGGGGTGGCACACGCCTTTAATCCCAGCACTCGAAGGCAGAGGCAGGAGTTCAAGGCCAGCCTGGTCTACAGAGGGAGTTCCAGGACAGCCAGGGCTACACAGAGAAACCCTGTCTCGAAAAAACAAAACAACAACAAAAAAAGATAGTACATCAGAGCTGATCTCTAGGTTCTGTCAGGTTGACAGTAAACAGAAGCCGTCACACAGACCAACCTGAGCTACCCAGGGAGACCTTGTCAGGACGGTGGTGAGGTTGGGGGTGCTGTGGGTGTATGTAGCTCAGTGGTAGAGGGCACAAGTGGAAAAAAAAGCCCTGAGTTGGCACTGCCCAGCACTGAAAGGGCACGCAGGCTCAGCTGTAGAGGATGTCATCCTGGGCACTTCCGTCAGTGAGCTAGTGGTCTATGCATAGGGACACCTGGGAACGCTGCCATCTGTGCTGGAGAGGGGAGGAGGCAGGCTAGAGCCCAGGGTTCTGGAAAGGGCCTTGTGAGCAAGCTGGGAGGTGTCTGAGCTGGAGGGTGCTGAACCTCTGCAGGCAGTGGACGGTGGTGCACTGAGCGTGTGTGGAAACAGGAGCAGACAGAGCAAACCCTGATAACTCTTTCCCTCTAGGAGGTGGATATCGGTCTGGCTGCCGATGTGGGAACCCTGCAGCGACTGCCCAAGGTCATCGGGAACCAGAGGTGAGAGGTGTGATAGTGACCCGGAGAGGAGGGGTCACAGCCAGGATGACCGCGGCTCCTGATCTCCCTCCCCCTTATGCAGCCTGGTCAATGAGCTGACCTTCACCGCCCGGAAGATGATGGCTGACGAGGCCCTGGACAGTGGACTGGTCAGGTAGGACCCTGACTGGCTGGTGGCAGGGAGGGGCACAGGGCCATCCAGGTCAGGGTGGGGCTCCATGGTCTCCTGTATCCTCACCACAGAGTCCAAATGGCCTTTCTCAGAGCGGCTGTTGCTTCCTCTGAGCATTACCCTGTGGCTGAGCCCATTGTTTGGGGTTTCCCATTTTCTCTGAGGCCACCTGGCCGTCCACAGGGGAGAGGGAGAAGGTCCCTCTTACTTGTTCCTTCCCTGGCAGCCGCGTGTTCCCAGATAAGGACGTCATGTTGAATTCAGCCTTTGCCCTGGCGGCTGAGATTTCCAGCAAGAGCCCTGTGGCTGTGCAGGGGTCAAAAATCAACCTAATCTACTCCCGAGACCATTCTGTGGACGAGAGCCTTGACTACATGGTAAGGCCCGCCTACACCGATCATGGCCCTCCCTGGCCCAGAGCCATCAGCTAGGGAATCTGCACAGGCATGCCCCTCCTCTGATTGGTGCCCTGTCGGTCACCCTGATCCAGGCCACCTGGAACATGAGCATGCTGCAGACCCAGGACATCATCAAGTCGGTCCAGGCAGCCATGGAGAAGAAGGACACAAAAAGTGTCACCTTCTCCAAGCTCTGAGCGCCTTCCTGATCCTGAGAGAGGAAGGCTCCATGGAGAGTCGGGATGGTTCCCTCAGTGCCTTCCTCCATGTGGTCTCCCAGTGTAGAACTTTCTGACTTAGTTTTTCAGCCGCAGGGCCTTATCTTCACTGTGAACAATAAAATTTAAACACAGCTCAGTGTCTTACTGCAGTGGGTGGGGGCTCAGATGTCTGGCTCCAGGAGGGCAATTGGGAAGCTTGGGAGGCAAATCTGACTGGGCCAAGAGGAATTGTGCAGGGAACTGAGGCCACAGAAGGCTGAGAGGCCACACCTGTTCCCTGTGCCTGTCCCCAGTCAGGCGTGGCACGGCACAGTAGGCCTGGCGTTGGGCGTTGTTGGGCTGAGCTCGTGGTTACCAGTCCTGGACCTCATTTCTTTCTCCTTTCTCTTTCTTCCTCTGCAAGAGCAGCAAATGCTCTTAACCACTGAGCCGTCTCTCCAGCCCCTTTTACAAAAATGTTGATTTGGGGCCTGGAGAGATGGCTTAGTGGTTAAGAGCACTGGCTGCTCTTCCAGAGGTCCTCAGTTCAATTCCCAGCAACCACATAGTGGCTCACAACCATCCGTATTGAGATCTGGTGCCCTCTTCTGGTGTGCAAGGAGACAGAGCAAGTGTGTGTGTGTGTGTGTGTGTGTGTATAAATACATGAATAAACATCTTTTTTTAAATGTTGCTTTTGTTATTTACTTGTGTGTGTATTTGTAAGGAAGTTGGTTCTCTGTTTCCACCACATGGGTCCATGAATTGAACATGGTGGCCTTTACCTGCTGAGCCAACCTGGCAGGCTTTTTATTTTATTTTATTTTTAGACACAATGTCATGTGGACAAGTCTGGCCGGGAACTCACTGTGTGTGTAGTTGAGAATGACCTTGCACTCCGATTTACAGGTGTGCATTAGCACATCTGCCCAATTGCATTTTTTTTAACTTTGGGTTTTCTTATCCATGAATAATCTTGGCCTTCTGGATTTATGTTTGGAATGAGTGTAAGGCTAAACATTTACTCTGTGTCTTCTGTGTGCCGAGTCATGTTACAGGCATTTATTAACTTGGTGAGGCCCTCCCCCACCTTCCTTCCTCCTTGTGTGGCTGGGGCTGGAACCCAGGGCCCCACACATACCAGACAAGGGTCCCACCCCTGAGCTCTAGCTCCAGCCCTCTCTTTACTTTTTATTTTTATTTTAATTTTACTTTGGGTTTTGTCCAAATATCTGCATGTGTGCCTCAACCTTTGGTGGTATTCCTCAGGATCCCTCAGCCTTGTTTTTTGTTTGTTTGTTTTCCCCAAGACAGGGTTTCTCTGTGTAGCCCTGACTGTCCTGGAACTCACTTTGTAGACCAGGCTAGTCTCAAACTCACAGATCAACCTGCCTCTGCCTCCTGATGCTGGGATTAAAGGTGTGTACTACTACTGCCGGGTTTGGTTTTTGCTTTTTTATTTTATTTTATTTTATTTTATTTTATTTTATTTTATTTTATTTTATTTTATTTTATTTTATTTTATGTATGGGTATTTTGCCTGTATATATGTGCAGCACATGCATGTATCACCCACGGGTGCCAGAAAAGGGTGTTGGGTCCCTGGGACTAAAGTTATGGATGGTTGTAAATTGTCATGTGGGTGCTGGGACTAAAGTTATGGATGGTTGTAAATCGTCACGTGGGTGCTGGGACTGAAGTTATGGATGGTTGTAAGTCGTCACGTGGGTGCTGGGACTGAAGTTATGGATGGTTGTAAGTCATCACGTGGGTGCTGGGACTCGTGAACCCAGGTTACGTGATCTTCACTGCTGAGCCCCCTCTCCAGCCCTGACTTTGCTTGGCTTTTGAAAAGTCTTTTTATTTATGTATGAATGTTTCGCCTGCATGCATGTCTGCAACAAAACACGATGCCCAAAAGGAAACCGAGGAGGAGAGGGCTTATTCCACTCACAGTTCCATATAACAGTTCATCATCAGAGGAAATCAGGACAGGAACTCAAGCAGGGCAGGAGCCTGGAGGCAGGAGCCGATGCACAGGCCATGGAGGAGCCATGGAGGGGCGCTGCTTACTGGCTTGCTCCCCATGGTTTGTTCAACCTGCTTTCTTACAGAACCCAGGACCACCAGCCCAGGGATGGCACCACTCACAATGGGCTGGCTCTCCTTCACCAATCAGTAATTAAGAAAATGCCCTACACACTTGTCTGCCTACAGCCCTCAGTCTTACTGAGGAATTTTTTCAATTGAGTTTCCCGCCTCCCAGACGACACCAGTTTGTGTCAAGTCGACATAAAATTAGCCAGGCCACCATATGTAGATCACTGGTGCCGTCAGAGGCCAGAAGACGCGAGCTCTCTCAGCTGATGAGCCGTCTCTCCAGCCCCTTTACCTAGCTGCCGATTATGCTAGGCTGGCTAGGCCGTGAGCCCCGGGGATCTAGGACCGGTTTCTGCCTCTTCCAGTGCGGGGAGTCCATTTTGTGTGCTGGCCCCCTGGGCTGCACTCAAGCCCTCCGAGCTGTGTGGGAAGAACGCCGCTGACTGAGCCACCTCCCCAGGGTCCTCCTTTCTCATTTGAAGACAGGATCTCATGGATCCCAAGCTGGCCTCGAACTCCTGATCCCTGTGCCTTCACCTCCCAAGCACTGAGTTTACAGGCGTGTGCCACCATACTTAACATTTCTTCTTCTTTTGAGACAGGCAGGGTTTGGATTTTTGTTCCTCAAGCTTCAGCCTCCTGAGCAGCTGGGGTTGATTACAGGCCTGTGCAAGTGGGCCAGTGTTTCCTCACCCCCACCCCCACCACTGTCGGATGTCCTTGAACTCATAGCAATTCTCCTGCCTCAACCTCCTTAGTGTTCAGATTACAGACATGAGCATCTTGTCTGTCTCCTGCTGTGAATATTCTTTTCCTTCCTTCCTTGCTTCCTTGCTTGCTTCCTTCCTTCCTTCCTTCCTTCCTTCCTCCCCCCCCCCTCTCTTTCTCTTTCTCTTTTTGACACAAGGTCTCTCTACATAGCCTTGGTCGTCCTAGAACTGACTATACAGACCAGGTCTCCAACTCACAGGGATCCACCTGCCTCTGCCTCCTGAGTGCTGGAATTAAAGGTGTGCACCACTATGACCAGTTTTTTTTTTTTTTTTTTTTTTTTTTAGGTAGAGTCTTGCTCTGTAGACCAGGCTGCCCCTGAGCTTGCAAGTAATTCTTCTGCCCCTCTTCCTGAGTGCCAGGATTACAGACACCACACTTGGCTTTGTTGCTGGGTTTTCATTTGTTTGGGACAGGATCTCGTGTAGCCCTCCTGGCATTGA